>NW_015659312.1:1169897-1176537 GCF_001515625.1 Sinocyclocheilus rhinocerous
GTTACTTTGCACTTTTTGTTAGAAAATGTTTATTTACTATTTATTCAGGTTTTTTTAAGGTATCTAATATTTTGATACTTAATTTCCATGATCTAAATATTCTTAAAAATTAAAAGTTTGTTGTCATTTGGAAGCGTGTAGGGCTTCTTGCATTATTATGCTGTTACATTATGATTATCTATTCAGTGGCATAAAATGGTCTTTAAAGGGGTCATATGATGCGATTTCATTTTTTCCTTTCTCTTTGGAGTGTTACAAGCTCTTGGTGCATAAAGAAGATCTGTAAAGTTGCAAAGACTAAAGTCTCAAATCCAAAGAGATATTCTTTATAAATTGTCAGACGCTCACAAAAAAGTATTCCTTTATTTTTTCGCCAAATTAACTTTCTTCAGATGCATGGCCTTGCCTAGAATAGAAAATGAGAAGTTTTTCTTGCAGTGTATTCCCAATGTAGTTTCAGTAAGATCTTTTGTCTTATTTACCCTTGATATCTAAGCAGCAGCAAAATGAGATCTTAAAGGGTTAAGATCAAAAATGAAAATCAGGCTGTGTTTTACTCACCCCCAAGGAATCCTAGGTGTATATGACTTTCTTCTTTAATTATATTAAAAATTGTCCTGGCTATTCCAAACTCTATCATTGCAGTCAGCGGGTGTTGCAGTGCTTCAGTCTAAAAGAAGTGAAATAAAAAGCGCCCAACCATTAAAAAAAAGTGTCTCACACGGCTCCGGGAGCTGAACAAAGGCCTCCTGTAGCGAATCGATGCGTTTTTGTAAGAAAAATATCCATATTCAAAACGTAATAATCAGTTGTAAACAGAAGCAGTTCCGGGGGAATGAAGTATGAGGTCGGCTTTGCGCATGCGCCGCTCAGAAGTGACCAATGTGGAAACGCAGCAGAGAAATCAAAACAAAACAACGGTCATGAATTAAAGTACAAAACGAGGATTTGTAAAGAAGAATGTCGGAGGATTTCGATATAAGCCAAGAGGAGACTGGTTTTCCTTTGCTGAAGTAAGGAAACTTTGCTTCCTTTGATCCTGTAAACAAACGTTGGTTTTCACAGGACTCACCGGCGCATGCGCAACGCTGAACTCGTACGTCATCTGCCCGGAACTGCTTCCGTGTACAACTGTTGGCGCAAGCTACATTAAAGTGATTATTACGTTTTGAATATGGATATTTTTCTTACAAAAACGCATCGATTCGCTACAGGAGGCCTTTTTTCACCCCCCGGAGCCGTGAGACAATTTTTTTTATGGTTGGGCGCTTTTTATTTCACTTCATTTGGACTGATGCATGCAACACCCGCTGAGTGCCATGAAACGGCTTGAAAGATCAAAGACAATTTTTAATATAACTCCGACTGGATTCGTCTGAAAGAAGAAAGTCATATACACCTAGGATACCTCTGGGGGGAGTAAAACGCAGCCTAATTTTCATTTTTGGGTGAACTAACCCTTTAAATATATGTTGTTGCATTTCAAAATGCAATATGATTTTATAGACAAATTTGCAGCTTCTAAAGGTTGTACAGGTGTTCAAACGCTCAGTCACACCGTAAAATTACAAAACAAAACAAAACAGACAGAGCAGTGAAACCTGATCTCTAATGAGGAAAAAAAAGCTTTTATTTCATTTTAGGACTGAGCAGTAAGTTACAGCTGTATTTTTGCAGATATTTGCAGACATGTGCATATTGTATAACTGATTGATGAATGTAGTTTCTCTATATTTCTTGTACAGCAGGTTAAATGAGAAATCTTAGTGTTGGATTTGGTTCAGGAAAGCCTCCGCAAACATTCATATAGAGATCTCTCATGTGCCAGTGGATATTCATGGCCTTTAGTAAAAGAGTTGCTCTGATTACTGGCCTTGATGTAAATACAGCACTGCCTGCAAAATTAGCATTACCAGACAAAAATATTTTTTGGCTCCAGTAGGCAAAATCATGAATTGACCGCATGCTTGTATGCATAATTTCATATTTTTTTATTTCTCTGCAATTCTCATTGTTTTAATGTGATTTATTGCTGCAACAAATAATTGTACGTGTCAATAGCTGAAGAAGCAGAGGTAGCTGGTAGTTACAGAAGACAACCGCGATCTTTCAGATGCTGATTTATTCAGTTGTAACCGTTTCATTCTGTTCTGTGTGAAACTAACTATCCAAACTGATTGGAGGATTCAGAGCTCGATGGAAAAGTACTGCCTCATTAGATTTTAAAGACGGTGTCCAATGTGATTTGTCATTTTCACTCATTTCTCCCACCGTCTTTCTTAATTTTTCTTCTCTTCCTGTGTCAGGTTTATGTTCCGTGTAAAGGTTGGGGAGCGTCTCTTCCAAGAAGCTTCAGCACCCAGTAAGAAAGCAGCGAGGCAGCTGGCAGCGGAGGAGGCCGTGAAAGAACTAATGGGAGATGGACTACTACATCTTAACAAGGTGAAGAGAAGTTTGGAGACCGTACAAGAAGGAAAAGAGGACTATTTGAAAGACGGGAAAAGGAGAATTTGGTGTGCTGGAAGATTAAACGAAATCTTTCTCTTTCAGCCTCCAGGTACTTTCTGCCCTCTGGGAGACAATGAGTCTCGGCCAGCGATTCCCACATGCCCCTCACTACCCCCTCTGACGGCAGCTGAGCTCCAGGCGGCCCATGAAGCAGGTGTGGGTGACCTTATCAACCACCTGAACAACAATGCTGTGTCCGGCCTGCTCGAGTACGCCCGTGCTCGAGGCTTCGCTGCTGAGATCCGCCTGGTGGGCCAGTCCGGACCCTCGCACGAGCCCAAGTACACGCGCACTCTTACTCGGTCACGTTTTTGTGATCTTTATGTCCTTATCACAAAAGCAGCAGGATTCTCATCTCAGTGTGTCTGACTCCCTGCTGCACGGCCACACATTAAAAAGATCAAATCAAATCATCTTACTTCTCTCTCTTTAAGGTTTACATACCAGGCTAAATTGGGAGGGCGGTGGTTTCCTGCAGTGTGTGCTAGTAATAAAAAGCAGGGGAAGCAGGAGGCAGCGGACGCTGCTCTTCGCGTGCTTATTGGAGAAGCAGAGAAAGCAGCGCGTACTGGAGAGCTCACGCCAGAGGTATTAAATTCAACAACTTTGATGGAAGTTGATAATAAAACTAGCAGTAGCTTTTAACTATGCATTAACTTGTGATTAACAAAGTGTCATTAAATATTGAGCGGTCAAAAACTTTAAGCAATACAAAATTAAATTTTGGTGGGTTTTTGCAACATGTGTTGCTATATTTGAAAAACTGCCTAGATAAGCTTCTGATAGACAGACCTGGCATTTTATGTTTGTAACTTTTGTTATGTAACTTTTTTTGCACACAACATTTACATCGCCAAGTGTTGCTTCCGTTCCTACAATTTGACTTTATAATGTTGCAGTTTACTGAGTAAGAAAACTTTGAATAGTATTTTTTTTAAACAATATTTTGTGTAATTCAATTATATTTAATCGGCAAAACAAATGTTAATTTCGGGCCCTATTTGAAAGGTTTTTACACATAAAATTATATGTAGTACTATCCCGAATTGTATTGTGTGTGTGAATTTACATTTAATTCCACTTTTTTATATATATTTATTTATAAATGTATATATTTTTGTTCATACCATAAATAATGTGTGTTTATTTTATTTATTTATTATATACAAAGCCAATTTGCTAGATTAGTGACCAGTTTTACATGATTTCTCTGTACAGTGGTCATTATTCAGAAATAGTTGACCGGAGAATGCTGCTCTTGACCATTCAGAAGTCTTCCAGAGAGATGTGCAAGATGATAATTATTCAAATTGATTTTGTATGTTTCAGCTGCCGGTATCGGGCAGTACGATGCATGATCAGATCGCCATGCTAAGCCATCAGCGCTTTAATGCACTCACAGCACGCATCCAGCACAGCCTTCTGGGTAGGAAGATTCTTGCTACCATCGTGGTGCGGAAAGGATCAGATACTCTTGGAACAGTTGTCAGCCTTGGGACCGGTACAAGCACAAACACATATAGACTTAAACACAGACACAGCCAACATGATGTGTGCACTGTAATTAGAGATGTGCTGTAATTGTTGTTGCCTTACGCCTGTAGGAAACCGCTGTGTGAAGGGAGAGGAGCTTAGCCTTCGAGGGGACACCATTAATGACTGCCACGCAGAAATCATCTCCAGGAGAGGCTTTATCCGGTATCAGCTTGCAGCAGAACTTTCTCTCTCCCTCATTGGCAATTGCATAATTCATTTTTCCTCTCATTCTACAGCTTTTTCCGTCTCATTCTTCAAGATGAAGGAGTCTTATTTCACAGTAGCTCATAAATATATTGACTTTATATTTAGTGTTCTGCAGATGTTACTGTGAGACAGTCAGAATGTCTTCTCATATGCCTGCTGTCTTTCTCAGTGACTATGGTACATTTGAGTTATAAATCATTTGAAAATATATATTAAATGTATTAATATTATTTTAAAATAGCCATTTGTGCTGATATGGCAATAATATGAACACATTAATGTCAATTAATAATATATTATCTCTCTCTATACAATTAAATACATTTAAATATGCACAAAGATTGTATATTTAAAATATTAATAATTTATATATAAATAGTTTATTTTTAACATATTATATTTTCATTCTATATATAGTGAATATAATTAAAATGCATTAATTAATTATTATTATTATTAATATCGAAATAACTTATATTAACACCGTTAAAATCTAGAAGAAAAATTGTTTGTGAGATGTGTAAAAAGCACCATCTATTAACTATTACAAAAATTATATTGATTTTGATCAACAGCCCTAAAAGTAGAATAATTTAAATCTACAGTGGGTACGGAAAGTATTCAGACCCCCTTAAATTTTTCACTCTTTGTTATATTGCAGCCATTTGCTAAAATCATTTAAGTTAATTTTTTTTCCTCATTAATGTACACACAGCACCCCATATTGACAGAAAAACACAGAATTGTTGACATTTTTGCAGATTTATTAAAAAAGAAAAACTGAAATATCACATAGTCCTAAGTATTCAGACCCTTTGCTCAGTATTTAGTAGAAGCACCCTTTTGATCTAATACAGCCATGAGTCTTTTTGGGAAAGATGCAACAAGTTCTTCACACCTGGCTTTGGGGATCCTCTGCCATTCCTCCTTGCAAATCCTCTCCAGTTCTGTCAGGTTGGACGGTAAACGTTGGTGGACAGCCATTTTTAGGTCTCTCCAGAGATGCTCAATTGGGTTTAAGTCAGGGCTCTGGCTGGGCCATTCAAGAACAGTCACAGAGTTGTTGTGAAGCCACTCCTTCGTTATTTTAGCTGTGTGCTTAGGGTCATTGTCTTGTTGGAAGGTAAACCTTCGGCCCAGTCTGAGGTCCTGAACACTCTGGAGAAGGTTTTCGTCCAGAATATCCCTGTACTTGGCCGCATTCATCTTTCCCTCAATTGCAACCAGTCGTCCTGTCCCTGCAGCTGAAAAACAACCCCACAGCATGATGCTGCCACCACCATGCTTCACTGTTGGGACTGTATTGGACAGGTGCCTGGTTTTCTCCACACATACCGCTTAGAATTAAGGCCAAAAAGTTCTATCTTGGTCTCATCAGACCAGAGAATCTTATTTCTCACCATCTTGGAGTCCTTCAGGTGTTTTTTTAGCAAACTCCATGCGGGCTTTCATGTGTCTTCCACTGAGGAGAGGCTTCCGTCGGGCCACTCTGCCATAAAGCCCCGACTGGTGGAGGGCTGCAGTGATAGTTGACTTTCTACAACTTTCTCCCATCCCCCGACTGCATCTCTGGAGCTCAGCCACAGTGATCTTTGGGTTCTTCTTTACCTCTCTCACCAAGGCTCTTCTCCCCCGATAGCTCAGTTTGGCCGGACGGCCAGCTCTAGGAAGGGTTCTGGCCGTCCCAAACGTCTTCCATTTAAGGATTATGGAGGCCACTGTGCTCTTAGGAACCTTAAGTGCAACAGAAATTTTTTTGTAACCTTGGCCAGATCTGTGCCTTGCCACAATTCTGTCTCTGAGCTCTTCAGGCAATTCCTTTGACCTCATGATTCTCATTTGCTCTGACATGCACTGTGAGCTGTAAGGTCTTATATAGACAGGTGTGTGGCTTTCCTAATCAAGTCCAATCAGTATAATCAAACACAGCTGGACTCAAATGAAGGTGTAGAACCATCTCAAGGATGATCAGAACAAATGGACAGCACCTGAGTTAAATATATGAGTGTCACAGCAAAGGGTCTGAATACTTAAGACCATGTGATATTTCAGTTTTTCTTTTTGAATAAATCTGCAAAAATGTCAACAATTCTGTGTTTTTCTGTCAATATGGGGTGCTATGTGTACATTAATGAGGAAAAAAAATTAACTTAAATGATTTTAGCAAATGGCTGCAATATAACAAAAAGTGAAAAATTTAAGGGGGTCTGAATACTTTCCGTACCCACTGTATACAACGTACTTGTAAACAAACAAACGGAAATTTTTTACATTTATTTTATAATGCATATAATGTTAATTTTATACACACACATACATAGATATATAATGCATGTATAAAATTAACTAAGCTAACTAATATATATATATATATATATATATATATATA
>NW_015659312.1:1183528-1186047 GCF_001515625.1 Sinocyclocheilus rhinocerous
TTGTTGTTGCCTTACGCCTGTAGGAAACCGCTGTGTGAAGGGAGAGGAGCTTAGCCTTCGAGGGGACACCATTAATGACTGCCACGCAGAAATCATCTCCAGGAGAGGCTTTATCCGGTATCAGCTTGCAGCAGAACTTTCTCTCTCCCTCATTGGCAATTGCATAATTCATTTTTCCTCTCATTCTACAGCTTTTTCCGTCTCATTCTTCAAGATGAAGGAGTCTTATTTCACAGTAGCTCATAAATATATTGACTTTATATTTAGTGTTCTGCAGATGTTACTGTGAGACAGTCAGAATGTCTTCTCATATGCCTGCTGTCTTTCTCAGTGACTATGGTACATTTGAGTTATAAATCATTTGAAAATATATATTAAATGTATTAATATTATTTTAAAATAGCCATTTGTGCTGATATGGCAATAATATGAACACATTAATGTCAATTAATAATATATTATCTCTCTCTATACAATTAAATACATTTAAATATGCACAAAGATTGTATATTTAAAATATTAATAATTTATATATAAATAGTTTATTTTTAACATATTATATTTTCATTCTATATATAGTGAATATAATTAAAATGCATTAATTAATTATTATTATTATTAATATCGAAATAACTTATATTAACACCGTTAAAATCTAGAAGAAAAATTGTGGGAGAGATGTGTAAAAAGCACCATCTATTAACTATTACAAAAATTATATTGATTTTGATCAACAGCCCTAAAAGTAGAATAATTTAAATCTACAGTGGGTACGGAAAGTATTCAGACCCCCTTAAATTTTTCACTCTTTGTTATATTGCAGCCATTTGCTAAAATCATTTAAGTTAATTTTTTTTCCTCATTAATGTACACACAGCACCCCATATTGACAGAAAAACACAGAATTGTTGACATTTTTGCAAATTTATTAAAAAAGAAAAACTGAAAAATGCTCAGTATTTAGTAGAAGCACCCATTTGATCTAATACAGCCATGAGTCTTTTTGGGAAAGATGCAACAAGTTCTTCACACCTGGCTTTGGGGATCCTCTGCCATTCCTCCGTGCAGATCCTCTCCAGTTCTGTCAGGTGGGATGGTAAACGTTGGTGGACAGCCATTTTTAGGTCTCTCCAGAGATGCTCAATTGGGTTTAAGTCAGGGATCTGGCTGGGCCATTCAAGAACAGTAACAGAGTTGTTGTGAAGCCACTCCTTCGTTATTTTAGCTGTGTGCTTAGGGTCATTGTCTTGTTGGAAGGTAAACCTTAGTTCCAGTCTGAGGTCCTGAGCACTCTGGAGAAGGTTTTCGCCCAGGATATCCCTGTACTTGGCCGCATTCATCTTTCCCTCGATTGCAACCAGTCGTCCTGTCCCTGCAGCTGAAAAACACCCCCACAGCATGATGCTGCCACCACCATGCTTCACTGTTGGGACTGTATTGGACAGGTGCCTGGTTTTCTCCACACATACCGCTTAGAATTAAGGCCAAAAAGTTCTATCTTGGTCTCATCAGACCAGAGAATCTTATTTCTCACCATCTTGGAGTCCTTCAGGTGTTTTTTTAGCAAACTCCATGCGGGCTTTCATGTGTCTTCCACTGAGGAGAGGCTTCCGTCGGGCCACTCTGCCATAAAGCCCCGACTGGTGGAGGGCTGCAGTGATGGTTGACTTTCTACAACTTTCTCCCATCTCCCGACTGCATCTCTGGAGCTCAGCCACAGTGATCTTTGGGTTCTTCTTTACCTCTCTCACCAAGGCTCTTCTCCCCCGATAGCTCAGTTTGGCCGGACGGCCAGCTCTAGGAAGGGTTCTGGTCATCCCAAACGTCTTCCATTTAAGGATTATGGAGGCCACCGTGCTCTTAGGAACCTTAAGTGCAGCAGAAAGTTTTTTGTAACCTTGGCCAGATCTGTGCCTTGCCACAATTCTGTCTCTGAGCTCTTCAGGCAATTCCTTTGACCTCATGATTCTCATTTGCTCTGACATGCACTGTGAGCTGTAAGGTCTTATATAGACAGGTGTGTGGCTTTCCTAATCAAGTCCAATCAGTATAATCAAACACAGCTGGACTCAAATGAAGGTGTAGAACCATCTCAAGGATGATCAGAACAAATGGACAGCACCTGAGTTAAATATATGAGTGTCACAGCAAAGGGTCTGAATACTTAAGACCATGTGATATTTCAGTTTTTCTTTTTGAATAAATCTGCAAAAATGTCAACAAATCTGTGTTTTTCTGTCAATATGGGGTGCTATGTGTACATTAATGAGGAAAAAAAATTAACTTAAATGATTTTAGCAAATGGCTGCAATATAACAAAAAGTGAAAAATTTAAGGGGGTCTGAATACTTTCCGTACCCACTGTATACAACGTACTTGTAAACAAACAAACGGAAATTTTTTACATTTATTTTATAATGCATATAATGTTAATTTTATACACACACATACATAGATATATAATGCATGTATAAAATTAACTAAGCTAACTAATATATATATATATATATATATATATA
>NW_015659312.1:1187656-1192745 GCF_001515625.1 Sinocyclocheilus rhinocerous
AATGAGGAAAAAAAATTAACTTAAATGATTTTAGCAAATGGCTGCAATATAACAAAGAGTGAAAAATTTAAGGGGGTCTGAATACTTTCCGTACCCACTGTATGTTAAATAACGTGTCTTGTTTGTAAAATCTGTATGGCTCAGGTTTTTGTACTGTGAGCTGATGAAGCATTGGGAAAGCCCTGGTGATGAGACTGTTTTTGAGGTGGCAGACGATGGGAAGCTGAAGATCAAACCTGACATCACCTTTCATCTGTATATTAGGTGAGACATGCACTTCCTCTGTTCCGAGCTAGTTTCAGAACAGAGATTCATCTGCAAACATGGATAACACTGCTTTCATGTGCTCTCTTCTTTGTCTCACAGCACTGCTCCATGTGGTGATGGTGCTCTGTTCGATAAGTCGTGCAACGAGGCCGCCGAATTAAACGGCTCTCAGCACATGCCTCTCTTCGAGAACGTTAAACAGGGAAAGCTCAGAACCAAGGTGGAGAATGGTAAGAGACCGAAAAACCTCTGTAAATAATGGTAAAAAAAAAAATACAACAAATACACGTTCTCAGATTAATCAAGATCTTCTGAATGATTTAATATTTATTCAAACATTCAATTTAAAGACCCATCCAATAACATTTATCTTTGAAATTCCTGATCTTAAATGGCCAGCGACTGTATGCACATGCTGTGGCATAATTCCAGGACCTCAGGTACACAAACTCTTTTGCGCTAACTGTCGGATTAAGACAGATGCACTCAGCGGTGTTCATCAGTGCCATCTGGTTATGGTTATCTCGCCAAAGAGTTTCTCTGTAGCCATGTGAATGTGGCCTTTTGCCAGGCAAAACTGCCATTGTCTAGTGGGATAGGAGAAAAGCTATTACGTGGCAAAAAAGAAAAAATGGTTGGCAGGTAAGCTGACATATTCCTGTGGATTTAACTTGACATATTCCTGTGGATTTAACTTGACAGGTCGGCACTTGATGTTGGCAGTTGTGCTTGGGTAGCTGTTGTGTTGACCCCTAACACTGCTGACAAGGAAGTAAAAAAAAAAAACAGCCTCATGATATATTGTGACAGCGATATAAGTCAGATGCTTGCTTACAGCTAATACCTAGTTTGCTACTGTAGACGGTGTTAAAGTCTTCTCCTTTGAACATGTACTTGTCTCTTCATGTATTCTGGTATATTATTGAATGATCTAAGATTCCCCATCCTTTCCTTTTCTCAGGTGAAGGTACCATCCCAGTGGAGTCCAGTGATATTGTGCCCACCTGGGATGGCATTCAGCATGGTGAGCGCCTGAGGACCATGAGCTGCAGCGACAAGATCCTGCGTTGGAACGTGCTCGGTCTACAGGGCGCGCTCCTTAGCCACTTCATCCACCCCGTCTATTTGAGCTCTATCACTCTTGGTAAACATTCTTTACCATGCTTTGAGTATTGATGTGCAGTGTTTTCAAGACGGACTGTCTTTTGTGTGATTTATTTAATTATATTTGCAATAAAGGCTTTACATCAAAGTCCTAAAGTTCTGTTTAATTGAAACTGATTTAAAGATCAGGTAAAAAATAACTAATTAAATTATATAAAATGATGAATAATTATATATTATAATTATCATTTAAAATTTCTTATAAAATGTTATTGTTATTATTATTATTATTAGAATAATTTAAAAATACAAAATATATAGTTATATTAATTATATTAAAACTATAGTTTTAAAATTAAATTAATTTAAAATATAATAAATAATTATTTTACAATTCATTATAAAATATTATTATTTAAATACTATATATTTTATTAAATTAAAATAAATCATGTAAATTATCATTTTAAAATTCATAATTACTACAATTATTTAAAAAATGATATATTTTAAGAAATTTTATTGAAATCATAATGTATTATAAAAATTATTATTATTGGTAATAGTATTAATAACAATAGATAAATAAACATATTAATCATATATTGTATTTGAATGATCATTTTAATAATCATAATTTATTTCCATATGATATATTTTATGAAATTCTATAAAAAGGAAATGTATTATTATTATTTAAATATCTTAAAAGTTCGAGCTTTATTCATAGACTATTTTTTGATATGTGTTTTTTCAGGGTACCTCTACAGCCATGGTCACCTGACTCGAGCGGTATGCTGCCGTTTGGCCAGAGACGGGGATGTGTTCAAAAAGAGTTTACCAGCAAACTTTACTCTCAACCACCCTGAGGTACACTCACACAAAACACACTGCATTTAGTACTATGACACTTTAGTTTTTACTTGGTTTTCACTTAATTTCTATACTGTTGGTGCAGGTGGGCAGGGTGAGTGTGTATGACTCGACACGCCACACAAATAAGACCAAAGAGTCCAGCGTTAACTGGAGTCATCCAGACCAGATTACCGTGGAGGTGCTGGATGGCACCAAGGGCAAAATGGACAGGTGAGAGACAGACCCATCCATCATATATCACAGTGATTAAAAAGAAATCCGGCTAATCTCACTAATTGAATATTTATCCAAACACCTAGACACCTGCTTTCGTTCACGATCTATCTTTCTCTTTTCATGCCAGTCCCAAGATGGAGGTATCGCGGGTTTCCAAGTCCAATCTGTTCCGTCTCTTCCATGCTTTGTGCCAGCGTGCAGGCCGAGCCGATCTGTTGGCACTACCGTCCTACGCCCACGCTAAGATGGCCGCCACTTCATTCCAGGATGCCAAGAGGCTGTTCTTCCTGGCGCTGAACCAACATGGATATGGCGCCTGGATCGGGAAGCCCTTGGAAGAAAAAAGTTTTGAGGGAGAAGCCAGAAGCTCTGATCTAAGGGGAGGAAGCGGAGACGGACAGGCGCCAGGCCCTCCAGGTTGCGCTGTTGACCCCAATAGCTGCTTGAGCTCAAACAACAACAACTTTAACTCTGCAGCACAGGGCTTTTAGGGATAGAGAAAGATGAAGAGAGAAGGGATGGAGGGAGTGGAGGAGTGGCGAGCGGCAAAGAGAGAAAGAATTGAGGAGGTTTATCTTGTAGAGAGGGAGAACCAGGGTAAGCCTGTGGCTTTGGGATTTCAACTTTAACCATCATGACAAAGCAGAAATGGATGCTGCCATGGCAACAGAGCTATAAACCCAAGGCAAATTGGACTTTATGAGACATGAAGTAGAAGATTTTCTTTTTTAGAAAGCTATATCTACAGGGTTGCATTTGTTGTAGTGGGTTTCCCGCTCTCATTTTTTCCCACTTGCTACCATCACAATACTGTGTTATGTGAATGCGTGGCCACATTGCTCTCATAGTCTTTTTGATTCATATGATACATTTAGGTATTTCTAACTCAATAAAAAGAATAATGATTGACAGCCGATGCTAGTCAGGTCACGTATTTAGAGACATTCAGTTGGGTTGCAATGGATCCTTTGTGACTTGAAGTGGTTTAAGGGTTAGTTCACTCAAAAACTGAAAATTGTCATCATTTATTCACCCTCACGCTGTTCTAAACCTGCATGATTTTTTTTCCCTTTTGTGGAACATGAAGATATTTTGAGAAATGTCTGTTTTGTTTTTGTGTGTACAGTAGAAGTCAATACATTATTCAAAATATATTTTGTGTTCTTCAGATATGAAGAAATGTATACAGGTTTAGAATGACATGAGGGTTAGTAAATGATAGAATTAGAATTTTTGGGTGAACTATCACTAAGTTGATTATCATATACTAATTTGCAATTTACCCACTTTTTTTTATTCCTATAAATTCTCTATTCACTTCAGTTCTGCAGTTCTTCATGAAATGATGTTCCACATACCAAACCTGGACTACACTGCTTGAAATCTATACATAATGTACATACAGATACATATGCACACAGATGTATATATAAGGTCTGTTGAACGAGTTTATATATATATGCGTGTGTGTTTATGTATGTGTATATATTGTATGTATATATTTTGTAATAATTCGTAACTTTGAAATCGTATTACTTTCTATCTTTTCATTTTTAGGATGCCTTTTTATATAATATATGTATGTTTTGTTTGACTGTTGTTTATTTGTGATGTTTGGGAGGCTCGTGATAGATATTGCATGCAGCCAAACAGTCTATATTCTGATTCGTGATAGCTATAGCGGCGGAAGAACGACACAAACCAATCATATGCACATTTGTGTGTGTGTGTGCGTGTGTGCATGCATCTTGAACTATTTCTTGGAATATTATTTGCCCTGCTTATGTTTAATGTGTTTAAACACTGTTAATTGATGAAAAAACAAACAAAAAGTGGATCCCATTGCAAAAAAACCAGAAAAATCCACATCCAGGCACTCACATAGCAAGCAAAGCAAAAAGCCTTTAATTATAAGACAGGGCTACATATTTAAAAAAAAAAAAAAACTGTTAATTGATGCACTGCTTCAAGACTAAAGCAATACTAACATTCTCTTTCCTTCCAGCAAATGTCATTCATTTCAAATCATTGAAGCCTACTCAAACGTTCTTTTAAGATAAGTTCTGTTCTTTTGAAAGTAAAGAATATTTTCTTTCCATGTGCTGCAGATGAATTATCTTTTCACAGCAAATTCTGAACTCGCTCTGGTTACAGTGTAACTCTAATGGCATGTATTTACCAGTATAGTTGGAATTGGATATTTAGGGCAGAGTTGTGTCACCATTTATTTTTTTCCAAAGAAGATAAGATATAACATTAATCTGCCTAATTATATTCCGATATCTGCTGAAATTAGAAAAATCTTGGGAATATGCCAGAAAAAATGCTCCATGACACATTTTTAAATAACTACTTTATAGTAATGTATGGTGTGTTATTGAGATATATATATATATTGATGTGCTGCACAACTATTCCTTATTTTCCTTAAAGGGGTGGTTGACTGTTTTTTTTATAGGCTTGATTGTGTTTATGGGGTGCAGTCTAACATGTGTTAATGTTTCGTTTGTTAAAAAACGCATTTTTCACAATTGATGTGCTGCACAACTATTCCTTATTTTCCTTAAAGGGGTGGTTGACTGGTTTTTTTATAGGCTTGATTGTGTTTATGGGGTGCAGTCTAACA
>NW_015659312.1:1192813-1218573 GCF_001515625.1 Sinocyclocheilus rhinocerous
TTGATTGGCAAAACCGCCTCTAGCGCACGCGCGGTCCCGCCCCTCACCTTGGCGGCATGTGCTCCGGTTGTATTGTAAACAATGACGTCGCCTATATCGCTTATCAGTTTGAGCCCGATTAAGAAGCAGAGGATATTACTGAAGAGGATCGTGCAGAACCTGTGCAAGCACGGCTTTTAATGGTAGGCCTAAGATTTTTGTTTGTTGTTGTCTCATACTTTTAGATACGCTGTTATTTGTAAATGCTACTGCTTATGTTAGCTTTTAATATAGGGGTTTATCCTGATTAAAGCTTTAATACAGTTCGGCAACCACACGTGCGCCCATGTATAACGCTTCTCATAACTATAGTATGTGAAAATATGTGAGCTGATGATCTGAATGAGAGAGAGAGAGAGAGAGAGATGCAGGGCAAGGCCAGGAATAGGATGAGAATGCTGCTTTTGAACATTGATTTTGAAACTTGTGAATCCATTAGAATCGTTAGAAAACAGAATCGCGATTCATATATGAATAGATTTTTACGTGCACCCCTAGTTTTCTCTTCCTCTTCTCTAAAGCAGCACAACATGGCCTTGCCCCCTTTGTTGCATAACTCAGGTTTGTCTGGGTTTGTGATGTCACAAACCCGGGAAGTAACTCGTTGTAGTCCCTTACCAGTCGTTTTTGTAGGCATTAAACTGCCAGAATTTACTTTTAGATACGCTGTTATTTGTAAATGCTACTGCTTATGTTAGCTTTTAATATACGGTTTTATCCTGATTAAAGCTTTAATACAGTTCGGCAACCACACGCGCGCCCATGTATAACGCTTCTCATAACTATAGTATGTGAAAATATGTGAGCTGATGATCTGAATGAGAGAGAGAGAGAGAGATGCAGGGCAAGGCCAGGAATAGGATGAGAACGCTGCTTTTGAACATTGATTTTGAAACAACTTGTGAATCCATTAGAATCGTTAGAAGACAGAATCGCGATTCATATATGAATAGATTTTTACGTGCACCTCTAGTTTTCTCTTCTTCTTCTCTAAAGCAGCGCCCCCTTTGCTGCGTGTTCCCGGAGGCGGGGGTTATGTAAAATTCTGGGTTCTTCACGTAACGTAAAAAAGTGAAATTGCAATCAACCACCCCTTTAACATTATTCCCTAACATTATTAGCTATATAACATTATTCCCTAACATTATTAGCTGTATATAGCAGAACGTAAATAAAAAGATCTCTTATTGGACTGAAAATGAAGACAATTACTTCATATTTCAACCCTCAAGATTGCAGTGAAATATTGTTCCCTTCTTGTGGTTTCTGAGTACATAACTTTATGGGAAATATCCTTGATAATTTCTTAGAATGGTAGGTTTCTCTTTGCCAGAGAATCCTCAGATCTTCTCCTTTGATATATAGGCCCCAATATACATTTAATTTGAAATATATTCCTAATAAGTATATATTAGACAGTGTGTGTTTATTTTCTGTATATAATAGGCCTCTATAATGGATCTGATTGGACACCTACAACTAGCCTATACAATATTTCAAATAAAAATTTTAGGCAATTTTGTAATGAATGCATTGTAGCTATAAAATAACATTTGAAAAGCTGACAGCCTGTCCTGACCTATCATTTATATAACCAAAATTAAAAACTTGTATAAACTGTTTCATCTTCATTATATAGTTGTTTGCTTGAACGTATGCCAGTGACTTTTTACTGTGTTGATTTGTTTAAACAACTATAGCCTAAAGATGATATGGAAAGTGTTGTTTGGAGGCTGATAGTCACGAAAACTGGCCATTTTAAAGCTGGTTTATTACCGCTGGATGGCGACCTTTCCCTGTCGCGTGTAGTTCACAGATGACAGGTTTGAGAATGATCAAACCCCTGGACGAGATTGCTGCAAAAGAGAAAGAACATTAGTGTGATTATTCATTTTCCCGCACTAATTTCACTGGCAAGTCTGCTGATTCGGTCTGAGGGTATTTTTATAGCATGGGTAATGCGTAAAATACCACCAGCTGCGCTAGTGAAATTTATTGGTAATTTCACACTTTATTAAAAAAGCATGTGGAGTGTCGTTATTAGCCTGTGTTGGAAACGCAGACTGACATCTTGACACGTCCACATCAAGGGTCTACGACGCGTCGCAGTACAGAAGGGTCTGTCAGTCAAACAACCCCAGAGAAGAATTAATGAGAGGAGAGAATGAGGGAGTACGTGAAGAAGTAGTGTGGTAGCAGGGAAGGCAGAAAAAAAGAAACCGTGGGAGCACGGAACTATAACTATTGGTTAATGAGTTATTAAAGTAAAGGCCACTAAACGCCAGTAGTAGTGTGTGTTCATGACTTGCTCCCAGTGCTTGTGGCATCCTAGTGATGCATGATGCAAAGCAACAGCTGACACTGCTTTGAGCCCTGAAACCAAACATTTAAGACCGCTCACACATTATAAGATCCTCACACAGCTTTTGCCTTCCCATGAAAAGCACACACATTCGTTCCACCAGCTGACTCGGTAGAATCAGAGTTGTTCTGCAGGCCTGCCTAGGCTAGAATGACAAATGCACTAATGTAATGTGAAATGTGTGTGTGTGAGAGAGAAAGATCAACCTCTGAGGGCTTTCCCTTCTAACTTCCACCTACACACCAACTGTCGCGGCACAAGTGTTATTACTGTATTTAGAATTCTGTGCATATCTGTGGCTTACATAATGAGGTTATAATGTGCTGCTATACAACGTGCATGCCAAATCTATGGAGTTTCTTTCATAAATTAACCAATTTAATATTGGACCGCTTGTAACCTTACCTCAAAGGACATCATTGGTCTATGTCAGAGAAATGGTGAAAGATTAGATGGTAACACTGCACAACATAACATTAGTTAATGCATTAGGCATCATGAACTAATAATGAACAGTGTTGTTTGGGACCACAGTGACTTTCACTGTGTAAAGACAATGCAAAATCCAGAAGAAAGTAGCCTAAGTCATACAGGTTTGGAACAACATGTGGGTGGGTAAATGACAATTTAATTTTTGGATCAACTACTGTAACATTTTAACATTAACCTAGATTAATAAATGCTGTAAATATCTTGTTAATTGTTGATATGTAATGCATAACTGATGTTGATGACTTAAATCTTTTAATAAAGTGCCAGTAATGCTTTGACATAACTAGAAGAAAGATGCATGGCGAGAAATTAGATTAAGTTTGCAATTGAGGCTCTATGAAAGAACTAGAATTAAGAACAGAGAATGAGTGTAAATGAAGAAATGTGATCTGTAGGCATAATGCAGCAGCAAATGAAAGAAGTCAACATTTAATGGATGTTGAAAGCAGTGCTGGAAAAAGGGAGAGCTGAAATGGAGAGAGCAGGGAATGAAAAAGTGAGTGGAAGGTGAGAGTAGAGGGTAGGGAAGATGGACTAGTATTTAGGTAGTAATCTGTTTATAGTAGGCTAACCCTGACCGCGTAGCCTTTAGTTTAGGGAATTTTCCAGGGGCTGCAGGTGGTATGTGTGTAATGAGAAAGCTTTCAGGTTTCCAGCTCTCATATAAGACAGAGAGAGAATAAGGTAAATGTCCTCACATGTCAAACAGCTGGCAGTGTTCGAATTGTGGTGGAGTCACTGGTTTTTCTTTTAACCCTTGAAGATGTAATGGGTTGAGCCTAATGCTTTCGTTTTTTGACTAACCCATGTTTTGTCTGCTTCAGTATAAATTAAACCAAGATAAATTTCTTATCAAGACTGTTTACTGCATTGAAACCTACCCATGGAGTAAAGTTGTTTAGCCTCAAAGCTACCCCCTTTACAAGACCACAGTAATCGGCAGAAATCAATTGTTATAGAATTTAAATGTGATTTTTTTTTATTGCGGTTATTGCTTTTGGTTAGTGGCTGAACATCCTGATAGATATTTTCTATCTAACATAATTTGGTATCCCTGTTAACACATTTATTTCAGTGGTAGTACATCCAACTTTAATGTGCATTCATTCAGAATGTCTGTAATATTTAATTAGAGTGAAGAATAACAGTCAAGCTCAACGCTGAGCCTCAAGCACAACATTTGCAGTATATGCTAATTTGAGACCCAAAATGCAGTCATACAGCTGTCGTACATCTGCTTTTCTAAATCATGCAATTTCTGTAACCTGTGCCCTGTCAACACGTTTAAGTTACAAAAATGATTTGTTATACTTCTGATTTAAAATATTTGGAGCATGTGTAGATAAAATAGATTATAATAATCATGGATTAGATATTAATTAGTATCAGTTAAATGGGATTTAATTGAGAATGTGAATATTCATATACAGTGGGTACGGAAAGTATTCAGAATTCATGATTTTAGCAAATGGCTGCAATATAACAAAGAGTGAAAAATTTAAGGGGGTCTGAATACTTTCCGTACCCACTGTATATTAATTAGTAGTAATTATAGTATTTCATTCAGAATTCATAGCAGCAGTTATTAGGCAGATTGTTACATCACAAACATTCTAAAAACTCGCAACAAAAGAAAACTCAAAAATTGCAACAAAAAACTTGAACAACAAAATGTAAAACAAAACTCAAAACAAATCGTACAGCAGTCATACATCAAAGAGGAATTGTATTTGCGCTCTTATAAGACAAGGATCCAACATCATTTGTTGCAAAACAAAACATGCAAAACACAAACCTCAGAACTTGAAATAAACTGCAACAACAATACAAAAACATTCAAAACAAAACAAAATTCACAGCAGTCATCAAAACATACATCAAAGACACATGGTATCTTCACTCTTGTAAGTTAAAGGCAAGGATCCGCTGAGTAAGTTCTGTGAAACACTTTACAAACCTGCATGGTACACTTGGGCATGTTTAGAAATCTCAAATGGAAAAGAAGTTGGATCACTTTTTTTTTCTTTTTTTTTTGTGGGACAAATGGTTAAAGTCAAGTCAGAAGTGTCTAAATAGAGCTGATATAGGGACGACAAAAGCGATTGTCAGAAAAGATGCCAGTGATCATCAATCATTCAGTAAGTGCGTCACAAATTGAGAGCATCTTTGTAATGCCAGATATCGATCGAATTCTCCAGCGTCACAGAACCACATTCCCAAATTCTACTTTTGTTACTCTGTCCATTCAAAATTGTCTTCCAAAACACGTAAGACTTGTTTCATCATTTAACCCAGCCAAGTTGGACCTGTAGGGGAACATTGACCGAACCCAACTAGAACATTAGGGCCAGGCGGGATGGTGTAGAGTGCTGATGTAGCACTGTGTGGGCAGTAAGGAAGTCCATTAGTGAACATGAAGAATACTTCTCTCTGAGAGCGAGAACGTCACTGTGATTGTTGCATTTGTCTGTGTGGATTATTTAGAATCTGTGCCTGCTGTTTTGAAGCCTGTTATTTTTTTATTTTTTTTTCGGGCCATGTATATTTTTAGACCAAGTGTGTGTGTGTGTTTTCTCCATGTCTTTCCATTAAAGGTTATAGTTATTTGTAAAAAAAAAATAATAAAAAAAATGGGATATGGTGTTGGGTGTGTGTTCATACTTGAATGGGATCTAAAGCAAAGCGTAGTGCCAGACTGTTACTGTGGCACCCCTCTCTCTTTCTGTTTACTTGTCTCTGTTTGTCCATCTGTCTCTCCTTCTCTCTCTCCCTCTGCCCCCTATCACTCACACCCTCTACTGCCTGTCATTTCTTCTCCTTATCTTCTTCCATTCTCTTATTATTCCTCATTTCTCTCCTTGCTCCTGCTCCCACTCTCACCCCTTTTATCTGCCTTTCATTGCGCTCTCAAATTTCTCTGCCTCTGTCAGTTCTGCGAACCATTTTGTTCATTACCATCAAACAGTGTGGAAGCATGTGATGATGTGAATACAGGACGGATGGAGTTGAATGGCTGGAAGGAGGAAAGATTATGGGCAATGACTCAATTTGATGGATCGTTTCATGAATTTAGCATGTCCACTGAATCATAGGGGTCACCAACGCCACCCACTGACTTCCAGAACACGGTGTGTTTTCAACGGACCGGTGGATGATGCATAGCTCAAGTGTAGTATTGCTGAGTTCACATGAGCAGTAAATAAGGTGGGTTTGTTTTCGCCCTGCTGCCCACTGAGCGATGCCGTTCTGCTATTGATTAGCATCCATGGGTGTGTGAGTGTGTTTCAGTCGAGGTGGAGATGATGGGAATTTTACGGCCTGTTTAGATGCGTGGATGTGGTCATCCCTCCGCGTACTCGTGAATCAAACGTGCTGGGCCTGCATGTCTATTAGCGAGAAGTGCAATTTAAAATAAAAACGGGATCAAGGCAAGACGAAGAGCTCCTCCTCCTGTGCCGATGCGGATTGTTTGGCATTTAGACAGAATGGTTTCATCCAACAGGAGAAAAAAGAGAAGACAACTCTGTGTACTCTGGTGTTGGCATGGTAACCACTCTGCCTGTGCTCATTCTGTTGTTCGGTCATAAATATATATATATATATATTTATCAGATCAGTGTTTTTCCAGCATTTATCATTCTCTCTCAAACTTTCTCGCTGTAATACACCACTTCATAGATGTCCTTTAGAAATGAGCTGACCTTTTCTCTTCACAAAAGGAACAAATGCACTTGTTTGGTGTCACTATCTCCCCATCTCTGCATATCCATAATCTTCCCTGTCGGCCAGACTTAAAGCGGCATGACGGATTTCTCCCTTTCTTTTTCGTGTCTGAGCTGTGCTCTTAGCTGTCATGTCTGTCATCTTCCCCAGTTCGAGTTGGACAGCTGTGTCCCATTATGTCACTGTCCTCGCCCGGTCACCTTTGACCTTTCCAGTGGGTAACTCTCCTTTCATTGTCATCCCCTGTTTGTTTTATTTTTCTTTGAATCCCTCTTATCAAGTCTTTGTTCTTTTCACTTTCCTCATCCTCTGTGTCATTTTTTTTTATTGTCGCAAGGTTTTGGACACTAGGGAAATTTAAGCCTGTGTCATGCCCCTAGATTATATGATACTGGACACATATACAGGAATAGTGTGACCCTGCATCATCACCATGGCAACCGCAAGAGATGATGACTGCGCTTGTTGCCAGTGATGTCACCGGGGCAACATATGGCTTGTTCTGTAATAGTCACTAAATCCAGGGAAATCGTCTCTCCAGGTGAGATATGCATTTAATTTATTCGTACCTGTCAAGTGAAATAATCAAAAGTAATAAAAGTTTTAATTACCATTGACTTCAGATTTTTGGACAAAAAACCACTGTGACTTTTTTTCATATTATTTTATTTCGTGTTCCACAAAAGAAACAAAGTCATACAGGTTTGGAATTACATTTTTGGGTAACCTCTCCCTTTAACAAACACAAACTTGTCAGCTTAAGGGATGTCTGTTAGACCGGCATCGGCAGCATTGTATATCCCGGTGACAGGTGTTTTTTTTCTGACAAAGGGGCAGTTAGGTCTAGTTTCGTGGGAAGTTGGCTAGCGGCTGCGCTCTTGGCCACCTGTTGGTGGGGTTTGACCTGTTGTGGCAGCTTTGGGTTTATACACCAATGCTGATGAGATATTGACAAGATATATCATGATTTGTTGACCAGAAACAACCGTGCAGACTACTCCATAAAGCTGGCAACACACTAAAATTGATATCTTAAGTTTAATTGCTGTCTTTGCTAACTTTTTGTCAAATTAAAGGGATGCCAAGTCACAACCTATAGTGAAAAGTTCTTTTTTTTTTTTTATTAATTTTTTTATGACAACTTTAATGACTGATGAAGAAAACAAGCTGAAACTCTCTTTCTAAAATTAATAACTAAAATAAAAATAAAATAGAGTAGAAATGACAGATTAACTAAGACAACTTAAAGCTCCAACAGTTATTGTAACCTAGTTGTGACTTGGTGTATTATATGGCTACAAGTGTCATTATTACATGAGTGCATAGTCACATTTATTTATTTATTTCAATTGCCCCTTTTATTTAATCATGTATTATTCTTTATCAACATTTAATTATAAATAATAATACTTTTAATTAATATCATCATCATCATCGTTATTATTAACAACTATAATAATAATCATCATCATCATAATCAATCATTATCGTCATCATCATCATGATGATGCCACAAGTTCTGTTTAATATAATAAATTCTGCACTTAATCCAAAATCTGATTTGTTTTCTGACCCTCCAATTATTACTTGTGGGGCCTTTTTGGATTATTTTGTTCAAAAGATTTCCGATATTAGACCTTCAGTTGTTCGCCTACCATCTGTTGGTTTTGACCATTTTGAACTTATTTCTCTGCAATCATTAGCTAACGTAATCAGCCAGCTGAAACCAACTGATTGTGCACTTGATATCATTCCAGCTAGGTTAGTGAAACAGGCATTTGATGTTCTTGGCCCCAGTATTTTATCTATAATAAATAATAGCCTTTTAACAGGAGTAGTCCCTATTAAACATGCTGTTGTTCAGCCACTTTTGAAAAAAACACATTTGGATCCTGCTGTTGTATCAAATTATCGGCCAATCTCAAAGTTACCTTTTCTATCGAAGGTTTTAGAGAAGGTGGCTTTTAATCAGTTACATACTTTTTTGCTTCAAAATGACATTTTTTAGAATTTTTTCAGTCAGGCTTTAGGGCTTACCTACTGAGTCGGCTTTGATCAGGGTTTTAAACGATTTATTGACTGCAGTTGACTCAGGGTCCTCAGCAGTTCTTGTTTTATTAGATCTTAGCGCTGCATTCGATATTGACCATGAGACTTTACTCTCACGGCTTGAGAAGGTGGTGGGAATCCATGGTATAGCGCTTACATGATTTAAGTCCTTTCTTTGAAACAGATCTTTTTCTGTTAATGTTGGTCAAGATTATTCACAACCTGTTTCTTTACTTTGTGAGGTTCCACAGGGGTCCATTCTCGGACCAAATTTGTTTTCTTTGTATATGTTACCCCTTGGATCAATTTTTCATAAGCATGGAATCTCATTTCACTTCTATGCAGATGACATGCAAGTGTATCTTCATCTGCAAAAGAATAGTAAAAAGCAAATAGAATCTTTGCTGGACTGTTTACAAGAAATTAAGCTATGGCTGTCCTTACATTTTTTAAATCTGAATGAAGACAAAACTGAAGTTTTGTGGTTTGGAGCTCCAAATAATTTATCTGATTTGGGCAGTTTAGCCCCTTTTTGTAAGTCAGTAGTGCGAAATTTAGGAGTTCTTTTTGATAGTGATCTCAAGTTTGAAAAACAGATTTATTCTGTGGTTAGGTCCTGTTTTTATCACTTGAGATTAATAGCCAAGGTGAAACCATTTTTGTCCATGCGTGATTTGGAAAAAGTCATTCATGCCTTTGTATTCACAAGGTTAGATTACTGCAACTCATTATATGTTGGCATTAATAAATCATTGCTTAACCGCTTACAACTGGTCCAAAATGCTGCAGCGAGGCTTTTGACAGGTTCTCGTAAGAGAGATCATATTACTCCTGTTCTGAGTTCTTTACATTACCGATTCCTTATAGAATTAATTTTAAAATTTTGGTTTTTGTCTATAAATCATTGCACAGTAGGGTTCCATTGTACTTGGTGGAACTGATTGAGAAATATGAGCCAAAACGGTCTCTATAAGGTCAGCTGACCAGCTGGCTTTGATGATTCCTAGAACTAAACGGAGAAGTAGAGATCTTTTGTAGCGATAGCTCCGAAACTCTGGAATGAATCATCGTTTTCTCTCAGATCAGCTCCCACATTAAGTGTTTTTAAACACAAGCTTAATGAATATTTCCTTGCATTAGCACTTAATGGGGTATAGACATTTATCTGTATATTGAAATTGTGGAGTTTATTTCACTGTCATTGTATTGTGGTTTTAGTGTTGTGTTTTATGTTTGAGACTGTTTTATTATGTGTTTACATATTGTACAGCACTTTGGTCAATGGTCGGTTGTGTGAAAGTGCTCAATAAATAAATAAAAGAAGAAAGATCATCATCATCCATCATCATCATTATTATTATTATTATTATTATTATTTATTACGATTGTTTTTGTTGTTAGGGTTTATTAAAAATATTTGTGCTAGGAAAGCAGGAATAGCCGTAGAGGAGGCAGGTGCTTCTTCTTAATTAAATGTTCTTCTCTAGTTTTTTCAGAGCTTATTTGTTTGGTTCAGCGATGTGTGTCCAATGAGAGGAGCAGAGAGGAGGGACCTGGGCGGAGAGACGGAGCCCAAAAGACAAGTTGAGAGGGAGAGAGAGAGAGAATGTTTGAGACTGTTTTATTATGTGTTTACATATTGTACAGCACTTTGGTCAATGGTCGGTTGTGTGAAAGTGCTCAATAAATAAATAAAAGAAGAAAGATCATCATCATCCATCATCATCATTATTATTATTATTATTATTATTATTTATTACGATTGTTTTTGTTGTTAGGGTTTATTAAAAATATTTGTGCTAGGAAAGCAGGAATAGCCGTAGAGGAGGCAGGTGCTTCTTCTTAATTAAATGTTCTTCTCTAGTTTTTTCAGAGCTTATTTGTTTGGTTCAGCGATGTGTGTCCAATGAGAGGAGCAGAGAGGAGGGACCTGGGCGGAGAGACGGAGCCCAAAAGACAAGTTGAGAGGGAGAGAGAGAGAGAATGAGAGACGTGCTGTCA
This sequence comes from Sinocyclocheilus rhinocerous, assembly GCF_001515625.1. Lineage (NCBI taxonomy): Eukaryota > Metazoa > Chordata > Actinopteri > Cypriniformes > Cyprinidae > Sinocyclocheilus > Sinocyclocheilus rhinocerous. The sequence goes on from NW_015659312.1 coordinate 1,203,480, forward strand.
GAGTGAGAGCTGGAGGACATGCATCCATTTCTACACAAATTCAGACTATCGCTACTTTCACCTGTACTCATATCCAGATGCTACTTTAAAGCGCTTTTCTTCACAGGAGGCTAATAATGCTACTTAATGCAACGGGTGGATGTATTTCCTGAAATATTAAAGAGCGCACTAAATCCTTTTCCCGAAAATTATTTTCCGCTTTTATTTCGATCATTGTTAAGGTGTTAAACACAACAGCTTTCGTCTGTAGGAGTCTCATTTTAAGAAATAGCGGTTTATACTTCTGTCATTAAAAACCTTCAATCTGGAATCACTGCTTGGCAACGGATCGAGGAAGAAATGATGGCATGATTTTGACAACATGAAAAAGAAAAAGTGCGGAGGAATATTGTTGCACTGCTTCTGAAATCACCATATGAAGGTGGAGAAAGACTGACTGGAGAGAGGTAAGCAACAGAGAAAAATGTTTAATGGAATCAAAATCAAACTGTCATTTATATCTCAAGTGTAACTATTTCTACATGATTATAAATGTACTAAATGATTAAAATTATGCTTTCTAGTGTGTATTTATTTTAGATTAGGTCAGTCCAGAGGCCACGATTCGACCCATGCATAAGTTTCTTAAAAACTACTGAGACTCTTGCTTGCATTTATGTGACATATTGCTGGAAGGAGCGAGAGGAGTGGAGGGGGTGTCAGAGAGAGGGTGGAAGATAGCGAGAGAGAGCTCAGAGCGATTAGATGTGGATGGGTTCATAGGTTCATCAGTTTCATCAGTCTTTTTCCACTCACATACATCTTCCACGTAAACTCCTCATGCACATTGGAACAACTCAGTGTCACCCAACACCTTCAGTCCATCCTTGGTTTATTAATATGAGGGGGTTCCCCTTTTTAATCCAGCCTCCTTTTCACCTGCTAATTTTATTCGGTTATAAATAACATAACCTAATCCATTCTTCTCTCTCTCTTCCTTTCTCTCCCCCCAACTAAACTCCAGAGTTGAGGAGCAGAGCACAAACAAATCTGCTGGAGCCTGGTTGCCATGGATCCCCCTCCCTCTCTGAGTCTGGCCCTTCTCAGTGGGAGCGAAGACGAAGAGCAACATCTGCCCCTCCCTCTCGGTGGTCTCTCCCATGCTTCCCTTTCTGGCAACTACCCTGGGACCAACCACTCGAATCACACGGGAGGCAACAGCAGCCTGGAGCGTCTCAATGGCACTCCGTCACCCACCACGCCGAACCTTCCCCCGGCATCGCTGCCCAAGTTGCCCCTGTCCACGACACCCCAGCTGTCCACACCAATCCCCAACGCGCTCCACCCCACCAGCACCCCGCTCTCCTCCTGCCTGGGCAGCCAACATAGTCTGAGTGGGGAGACTTCGCCTGTCTACAATGCGCTGTTCTACTCCTCTCATTCGCCTTCCACTGAGCGAGAGCGAGAGAGGGGATGTAAGCACAGGCAGGCCAGTCCGCTGGTGCACAGGCGGGACAGTAACCCCTTTACCGAGATCGCCATGAGCTCGTGCAAGTACAGCGGCGGCGTGATGAAGCCGCTCAGCCGCCTCAGTGCCTCCCGCCGTAACCTCATTGAGTCCGACAGCGGAAGTGACACCAAAGAGGGCGGGGCGAGTGCGAGCCAGGCAACCACGGCCTCCTCTCAACACAGTCAGTCCCAATCCCAGAACCCCCCAGAGATCGTTATCTCCTCAAAAGAGGATCCACCTTACGGACACGCTTACGAACTCGAGGCCTCGGCCAATCAAATGTCCATCTACCACCAGAACCATGCCCTCTCTGAGAGCAGGGGTGTGCTGGGTGGCGTGGCAGGGGGTGGGACTAATGGAAGGAGGGGCGGTGCTGTCGTGGGAGGCCCGGGGAGGACCGCTTCCAAAGCCCCTAAACGTAAGAATCAGAACATTGGCTACAAACTAGGCCACAGGAGGGCGCTGTTCGAAAAGAGGAAGAGACTTAGTGACTATGCGCTCATATTCGGCATGTTTGGCATTGTTGTCATGGTGATAGAGACCGAGCTGTCCTGGGGTGTCTACACTAAGGTGAGGACTTTGTGCACTGGGGACTGGGGTGAATAGTTGTGCACGAGGACACATCCTACTGGTCCTGCTCTGTGTGTGAATGAGAATGAGAGTATGTCTGTGCTTCCCATATTATGTTCCTATAATAACAGTTGTAAAACTTCGATACAGCCATACACTATGTAGTGCAGCCTGTAATGTAAAGCAGTACACAAGTTTACGATCAACCATGATGACATTCAAAAAAACAAGAGCAGATGTTTGACCCAAAAAAATGACTTAAAGGGATAGTTCACCCAAAAATGAAATTCTTTCATCATTTACTCACGTTCATGTTGTTACATTTTTGTCTATCCATTACACATTGTCCATCCATTGAAAGTTCTTGCAACCACAACTTGCGTGTATAATGTAAAAGTAATTTCTTTGAATTCATGGATTTTCCATGGTTTCTTGTAGGGCTGTGCGATTAATCGAAATCGAATCGAAATCGCGATTTGAGACGTTGCGATTTGCTAATTGCAAAGCCTGCGATGTGGAAGCGATATTACTCTGTTCCAGAGCATATGCATGACTGCCAGCCTTGAGTTGCAGTCTTGCTTGCCCTGGGCAAGAGTGAGCGCACCTCCGTTCTCCCAAAAATCGCAATTTGATATTTTCCCCCAAATCGCACAGCTCTAGTTTCTTGAGTGGTGCTTCAAATATCGCTACCCCATTGCCAATAGACATCCCCCCCCCCAATGTGACCACACCTCAAAATAATATAGTGTCATAATTTCTGTTTAGTGTTTTTTTTGTTTTGTTTTGTTTTTTGTAAACCAAGCAAATTTGCAACTGACTTTCACCGCCAATGATCAGTTGCATTTTCATTTTATGGAAAATAGCAGCTTTGACCTTTATTATAGTAACTGCTTATGTGTTCTACTGGAAAAAGTCATAGGTTTTAAGCGAGGTGAGGGTGGATAGATGATGACAGAAATTTTCCGATCTGTGAAAAGTGTGAGTCATTTGGAGTGACCAAATTTAGATGTGCGATGCGAATGCGTGATTTTTGCCACAAACACCAACAATACTCAAGCAAGTTAATCATCAGAGATATAAATAAATGTTTTTCGGGAGCTGCATTCATAAGTTGTCACAGTTTGAATGGGCACAAAGTGTCTGATCACAGGAAATTCTGTTATTTAGAGGGTGTAAGGCTTTATCATGTTACACAAGCTAAGCTGAAAATCAGCTCTCAAAACAATGATCTGTGGCGAATTGGTATGGCATTTGTCACCCTTTTGGAACAGAGGACAGTAACGATGCACCTGTGTATCTGGCATGAGCATGAATGTTTTAAATAGTTGTCTATCTTAGTGAACATACACATGTGCAGTAGACATTCAAAGTTAGTAATGCTGCTGCTGTCAGAGAAGTGCTGAGAGGATCAGATGTCTGTAGGCTCAGAAAGAATTTTGGACAGCTGTCTGGCAGATTTCTTAAATGGGGAAGAGATCAGTAATATTTGTGTGATTTAAGAAATGTCTGGAAACTTTTATTAAACGAATGTTCTGGATCCAAAACAAGCTCCCAGAAGAACATTTTGAATCATCCCTCACTTTGAAAAACAAGCAAAAAAAATTACGTACAGTGCCCCACACATAACAAGTGGATGAAAAAATGGATATTGTGACCATGAATTAAGAATTTGTTCCCATGACTCATTTTTGGCAACATTAATTCATAATTCAATCATGGCCATGTTTTGCTAATTTGTTTACTCATTTTAGTTCAGGTGTGGCCACATTATACTTATTTGTTCCATCATTTTAATTTTGTTTAGCTGTTGCCCACTATTGAACTAAAATGAGGCAACAAATTAATAAGTTGTCGGAACAAAATCTTAATTTATTGCCACAATATCATATGCAGGGCTCCGTATTTATGGTATGGCTCTTATAATGGAAGTCAATGCATCTAGAATAAATGTTAAAGGGATAGTTCACCCAAAAATGAAAATTCTGTCGTTAATACTCACCCTCAAGTCATTCCAAACCCGTAAGACCTTTGTTAGTCTTCGGAACACAATATATTTTTGATGAAATCTGAGAGCTTTCTGACCCTGCATAGACAGCAATGGTACAACCACGTGCCAGGCCCAGTATTACAGACATTGATAAAATAGTACATGTGATATCAGTGGTTCAAACTTAATATTATAAAGCTATGAGAATACTTTTTGTGAACAAAGAAAACAAAAATAACAACTTTATTCAACGATTTCCTCTCTTCCACGTGTTCACGAGAGTACCACTAAGCATTCGTGTGCATTCCTTTGCTTGCAAACAAGGTGCATCGGGATTCTATGTCAAAACGCCGGCTCCTGCGTCAGCAGCACCACATGCATGCATGGTACTGTCGTGAATGCGCGTCGAAGACTGACAGGGAAGAGAAGAAATTGTTGAATAAAGTTGTTGTTTTTGTTTTCTTTGTGCACAAAAAAGTATTCTCATAGCTTCATAAAATTAAGTTTGAACCACTGATGTCACATGGACTATTTTATCGATGTCCTTTATACCTCTCATGGGCCTTGAACGTGTCAGTTCCGCTGCTGTCTATGCAGGGTCAGAAAGCTCTCGGATTTCATCAAAAATATCTTAATTTGTGTTCCGAAGATGAACGGGTTTGGAACGACATGAGGGTGAGTAATTAATGACAGAATTTTCATTTTTGGGTGAACTATCCCTTTAAAATACACACTGTTCCAGAAGTATGAACATTTATATGTCACCATGAGACCATTGTGAAAGAATCATTCACATCCTTGTCTGTGCAGTTATGTCTGATATTTCAACTCCTGTTATGACCACGTAAGGCCAATAAACCATGTAATTTTCACACTGACTGTTTACATTGAGAAAAATTACGTCTGTAACATAACCAGAAGTTCACCCTTCTAAAACAGTATTACGGTGCAGAAATGATGGTTTAGACAGCATTACAGTTCAAATGCCAAACACTTTTGTACAGAATAAATAATATAATTGGTTTAACCAAAATTTGAGCTACACATTTCTGCTTTTAAACCCTCCACACTCTCTAAACTTCCATTGTAAATGTTTTAAAGACTGTAAAGAACTGAGAGATGAGTCAAAATTGTTTGTGGAAATCAGAAGCATGTTGGCGATAGAGCATACAAAACCCAAACCGTTTGTTTAATACTGAAAGCGGTGTAGTTTAAGTGATGTGGTGTGAGTGTATATGTGTTTAGTTTTACTAATACAGATTTATAAATTTTGGAGGAATATACGGTACACTCTATTTATGCATGACAAAGCTCCATTTTGCTCTGCATAAGTTTTGATCTCATGGGAGGCGAGAAAACACATCCTTGCAGTCGGCTCTTGAGCTAAAAATCAAGTGTTGCTTGATTGATGATCAAAGCAGATGTAACTGCCATTACAGCCTACATAGTGTTACTGGAGAACTGGCTTTTACTTCAGATGAATTACAGACTAGTAACATTTTATATAAAGCCAAAGTCTCAAAATCAGAGCGAGGCTGAAGTTAGGTAAGTGACTGATGACTTGTGCCGTTACGTTAAAAGGATTGAATGTAACTGACACATCATGTCAAGGTGAAATATTTTTCACTGTAATAGCCACAGCCTCAGACTGAAGGCTGAATGTATGTGTGTGAGTAAGAAAGGGACAGACAAAGCTGAGCTCATTGTCAACTTATGTAGCTTTGGTGTCAGTTGCCTAATTTTAGTAGGTGACAGGAAGCTCTACTAATATAAGTTATTAACTATCATAGAACCTTATAAGAGACTGATTTGGGACTTGTGACATACAGTACGCAATAATTAATTGCTTGAGAGTTTGATGACAGCATGTTTCTCAAAGCTGAAATACACTACATGACTTTTAAAATAGTGTATCTTAAAAACCTTATGCTTAAATAACCACTAGTGCACATAAATATTGGGTAAATTTGTATGTGATTTTCTGGGATTGCATTTCCGTTGAAGGCTACATGAAATACTGCTTTGAAATTAGTCTAAAAAGAGGTATCTTAGAAGGCAGAATAACTATGTTGCATATTTCTCATAAAAAAACCTTCGTGTTCTTTAAAATGCTCAGTGGGTTTTGGAACAGTGCAGTCATCTGAAGTGTGTGTCTGTGCGCGAGTGGGTTTGTGCGAGCGTTATGAGGTGTTCTCTCGCATCTGGCACTGTTCTGAATGGATCTGTCTCAGCATGTAGTCTGGAAATCACTTCTACGTGTGGTCCTTGTTCTGCAGGTGCTTCTGATATGGCAGACGTATATGAAATTTGTTCCGTCTCAGTATCTCTCTTTCGCTGCCTGTCTTCCCTGTGACTTTCTTTTTCTGTCTCTCCCTCTTTCCCACTTACGCTTTATTTCTCTTTTTCTCTCTGTCTCACCCACTCATTTTGTTCTCCTCCTTTCACTCTCTCTTGTACTTGTACTGTTTTTCCTTTTCCTCTCTCTGACGATTCATTTCCTCTTCTCTCCTGATAATTATTCTTGGTCTGGGTATCTTTCTTTCTTTCTCGTACTCACTATCCTTAGTGCTCTCTCTCTCTCCACAGATCTCTCTCTCTTTCTCTCTGTTATTGTAGTGGGCGGTGAACGGGGGAGTGTTATTGGAGCGGGGAGAGAAAAGCGAGTGAATGTTAGGAGAGATGAAATGAAAGGCTGTAATAAAATCTCTTTATTTGTGATGGAAAATGGGTGAGTGAGTCAAGTTTGCACATGAATAATGGCCATGCTGATTGTATACCATTATAGCCATTATAAAACAGCACAATAGAAGCCTGTTAGTGCTGCATCGCCCCTCAGAGCAATTAAAGGGCTTTTTTCTCAGTGCATTACTGCTGAAGGTCCAGAGACATGTGAGATACTGATGCTCTTCCACATTCTCCAGACTGCTTCGATTTGACTTGACTCATCTAATGGGGAATTACCTCTCCTCAAACCCCCTGTATAGTGAATGGCAACTCCCATAAGAAACAAGTTTATGTGAATGGATGCTGGAGCATCTAGAGTGATTGTGGAGGAAATGAGTAAGGAAAGTAACTGCTTAGATGCTGCCGAACGCTCACATGTGCCGAACGAGTGACCGGCTACATCGATTATTGATAATCACCTTTGCACACCTTCAAGCACCTATTGATGGCTTTACTGCGCTGCTTGAGCTGTGTGTGTCTCTCTGTGTGTGTGTGTGTGTGTGTGTGTGTGAGACAGCTGCTTTTGAAAGGATGAAACCAGCAGGAAATTCCTGATGAGACATCATTATAAGTGTTTTCCTAACCTCTTAAAGCTCTCTTCTTGTTTGAAATGGCAGTCGTGTGTGCACATTGAAGCAAAGAAGCTGGAGAATGCTGTCTGTGTTTGAGCATATGAAAATGATGATTTCAGTAGTTTGGTATGTGAAGTGTGTATGCAGGTCTGGATGGGAATATGTGCACATGTGGCTGTCGATTTAATGCATTGATTTAGTGTGATTTTAATTATCTAATAAATAATGCATTAAAAATTAACATAGGTAATTGCAACTCCATTTGCAGTCCACTAATTTCTTAAAGTAGGGATTTAATTACCATTGGGCATTCCGTATAATCAGTGAAATGAGATCAAATACAGTCTGACTTCTAAAGCCACTTTTTGCTTATTCAAGGCTCCCATCTGCCACAATTATTCTATGTGATTAATTGCCGTTATTTTAATGAATTAATGTACATATCGTTTCTGTAGTCTTTTACTAAAGGGCTGTTGAATGCTTGATTCTGATTGGTTGACGAACATTCTAAGACCATGTCCAAACCAGATGCGACACCACAAAAGGTGATAAGGTATTGCAAAGGTATCTTTTCCATGTTAATCAGAGTTTTTGTCCTAACCAGCTGCGATGGTGGATTCTATTTATATTTCTATGACGTCGTGGCTGGAACAACAGTATACAAACTATTACAACAATAATCTAAGGTACTGATTATGTGCTTTATTTCATGTTAAGAGGGTCTATTGTGAGTTTGAATATCATTTTGACATTTATAGCCATACTGAAAGCGACAATGGATAATTTACCTCAGATCTTACATGTGAACCAACAAGTGTGTTTCATGACAAAGATTGTGTCAGTCACTCAGTATGTATTTTTAGTCATTTTAAAATGGTTTAATATTTATGAATTAGATTATTTACTTATCTATTTCATTGTGAGTGCAGTATACTTGAAGAAAGAGCCTGCCCATACGCTCTTCTGATTGGCTGTGATTTTTGATTGATTTTATCATGTGTTGTGTCTGATGTGGACAAACAAATTGCTTGTCGCTGAAATATTATCGCATTGCGTCTGATTAGGACATGATGTAAGATGTGCAATTATTTTTCAGGAAACACACAGCTAACATAGTTCATTCCATATAAGTCTTGACTGTATTACAGTTCCATATCACTTCACCAAATTATTCCAGTCATTTTAAAGGTCCTTCTCTCTCTTTCTTCAATAACTGCATTAGTCTACATATCAATGGCTCAAGCCAACATTACTAGCTCTAAAATAACGTTTTAGAATTGGCAACTGAGGCTTGGGATGAGATGTGTATGAAATTAGTCCTACACACAAGAGCGATTAAAGGATGATTGTCTTGAAATAAAACATCTGAACAATGTCTTGAGCTGTTAGTAGTACAGTATAAGTGGAATAATTGACTTCAGGCCGAAAAAGAATGCACACCCACTTCGCCACATGGCCGCATTAACACCTTGGGTGTGCATTATTTTTCTATAATAATTCAGTGGCCCATCATCAGTTATTCCTTACATATATCATTTATACGAGTGTGTGAATGTACCGATGTTAAGCATTGTGTGTGTGAAGATGTGTGTGCCTAACATGCTCAGCTGTGAATCCTCTGGAGATGTCTGGTGCATTCACACTCCGTACACTTCCTTCCTTCCTTAAATAGACAGGTAAAAAGAACAGGAGAGAGAGAGCTAATAAGAACAGCATGAAAGAGTGCAGTGTGAAATCGGAGCCTTTGTGTGTTGCTATTGTTTTTCATCAAATATTTGCTCTTTCAAATCAACTTTTCATTTGCCGTCTACATTAACTAGTTCCTTACATTACATGAACTAATTGCAAAATAAATGTATTGTTGTCCTAAACCACAGCAAATATATGAATATTCTGTACAGTGAGTGGGGTCCATAATCTGAGACTACTAATGAAAATGCTTTTACTTAGCTTTTCTTTGCACTTCTTTTTCATTGGAAATTATATTACTAGCATGAAATTGGGTATAAGATTGTCTTAGTATTTGGTTTTCCTCTTTTGCTTTGTGACAGCAGCACTCAAGCTGCATAAACTCCTGATGAAAACCTGATGATCATGTTCTCCAGCATGATTTGAGATGATGCAAAGGGCATCTTTGAGCTTCAGTGGATCTCAAGTTGTTTTGATTAGAAATAGTGCAGAATCTCAAATATATTTTTTGTCATAGCATTTAATTTTTTTTTGATATTCTGAAACACTGTTTATTTCCAGGTTTAAATCACATTTTCAATGTGGTAAGATACTTGAGTGCCATTGTATAACATAAAAAGGACATTTTAGGTCTGAAACAGTTTAATGGCATGTAGAGTTGCACGAAGCAGCATGCCTTGAATCCATTCTCCTCCAGCTCCTCCCACGTCTGCACGACACTTAACAGCCCTAAATACCTGGAAAATGCCACTGTCAAATCAATACTTATTTTTCACACCCTCCTTGCTCTGTCACGCGTCCCTGGGGAACATCTTTGCTTAGACTTGTTTAGTAGATGCGAGGAAGCGTGCAGATGCCTCAGTTGATCAACCTGTTGCCTGTGCACAAGGGGCACTGTGTATGTGTCTGGATTTTTATGCAGGTAAATGTGTGTACGGAGGACTAAGTTAGAAATACACTACAAATCAAAATTTGTTTTTAATGGTGATAATAATAAGAAATGTTCTTGAGTACCAAATCAACATGATGATTTCCGAAGGATCGTGTGACACTAAAGACTGGAGTAATGGCTGCTGATAATTCACCTTTGCCATCATAGGAAGAAGTTACATGTTAAAATATATTAAGCTAGAAAATGGTTATTTTAAATGGTATATATAAAAATATTTAATTGACATATTTACAAAAAATTATCACAATTATTCATATAACACATCCTATAATATAATTTTATGTAACTGTACTCTTCATGAAAATTTTAAAATATAAAGGTTCCTTTGAGGGTTAGCTTTAGGTGTAGTGGTGAAAGAGAATGTACTTTGCTCATTATTAAAACAATAGGAGTCATTGGAAAGTCCCCACCATTTTAGAAAAACAAACAAACCTGTGTTTGTGTGTAATCCATCTCTAAGACACATATATAAGGGGTGATCCAGTGGGCTGCGGGACCCTAATCCCACTCCTGCCACACTAACGCTTTTACAGCACTCTCACAGGAGCAATAATCATCAGTACATAGAGAAGAAGAAAGTGTGAGGGGGAGAAGGAGAAGAAACGAGAGGAGAGATGGACAGCCTAGAGAAGGGTCAGTGAAGGAGAGAGGGGGCAATAGTGCACAGGACCCTCGAATGGCCATTAATGCTAAGATTAATGTATGTGTGTGTACTGTATAATTGTGTGCATGTAGCTGAGGCTGTGTGTGTTTCCATTTTTTTCTTGGCCTTTTGAGTGTGTAATTGGGTTTTCAGGGGTGTAATGGTGTATGTCAGTGTGTAATCAAGTGTGTGTGTGTGTGTGTGTGTGCGTGTGCCAGTTGGTGTGTAATTGGGCTTATCTGTGTGTGTTTGTTTTTCATTAAGTGAGATACATCACTGTTTTCGTAACATTTGATTTTGGTGGTGGTGTGTGTTTTTTGCAGCTTTTTTTGTTTTGTGGTTTAATAAAACCCATTGGTGGGTAACTCAGGAATATGGCATGCCATTTTAACATTTATTCATTTGCAGGAATCAAATTATAGATATTTACAGGTCAGTTTCCACTAGTTAAAAGTCACTAGTATGAAGTTTTGAAACAAAATGACCATCACTCACAGAAATCAAATTATTAATTTAAAAATCATTAATACACATTTTTACCATTGGAAATGTAATTATTAAAATCAAAAATAGCTATTTTTATTAGTAAAAAATTCCATTCCTGATATCAAGAATTAGCATTTTAACTAGAAAAAAATTGAATTAAGTCAAATAGGCTTGAACTATAGGAAAGAAAAATCCGATATCTTGTTAAATATCTCACATATTGTTTCTCCTACACAGCAATGAGACTGAAGGGGGAGAATTTTGCTTAAGACTCCTGAAAAAAGTGTTCCCATACTTTGATACTTTTTTTAAATACTGGTTTGGATATAAATGGATATAAATCATCTTTACTTGCAGTACAGAGTCATTAACAAGCTGAACATGCAATAGCTGCTTCATCGTAGACAAATTATAGAAGATATTTGCAAGTCTCATTTCCTAATGAAAAATCATCCATCTCATCTAGCACTCTTTTAGCTTTCCGTCTTAAATATGACCCTGTTTCTACTTGTAAGAGAAACTGCTGCAAACAGTCCAGTGCATGAGTGAACTGTCCTAATGAATCAAACTGAATCATGAACAATTTCAGAACTTTTTGCAAACCCATTTGGCTGATTAGATAAAAAAAAGTGATTAATCCGCGAATCTGGTATCACTAGGGCTGTTTCTAAAAAAAAAAAAAACACGACTGTGGAAATAATATGATTTTCAGGTCAGAATATGGTAATCTTCATTAACATATAGTGATTTATCAATATTTTAGTGGGATTTTAGTCTAGTGATGCCTCTGCTTCTCTGATAGAGGCTGAATTGAAAGCTAGACAGAATAAAAGCTAGATAGGAAAATTTAACTTGGTACACTGAAGGGTTTACTGAATTTTCATTTGTAATATATTACAAATAGTAAGCTGTCATTTATTTATTAGTAGTAGTAATTTGTTTGGATTCAAAAGATTAATTAATTGTTCTAAAACTTGACGTCCAACAGAGAATAAATGTTTATTGCTGAAATTTTGCCAATCATAAATGTAGTTTTCACAACGCTACTCACTATCCCTAACTTCATACATGAAAAGCTGCATGATTTAAAAAGTAGCGATGCTACCACCAGCTGAGAAATGTAGTTAAACTAATAGCTTTTACCAACTTTAGCTAGCTGAGCTATGCTAGCTACACAGATTTGTGTCCATCTCATTTGTGTCTAAGGAATTTTAGAAGAAAACAGTTCATACTTAAAAGAAACAGAACTAGAAACTCCAAGTCATCTATGAATGAGCAATGAAGTTCCTCTTGTAAAGGCGAAAACAGATCATGTTCTCGTATTACCAGCTGGGGTTGTGTGTGTGTGTTTATAGAGGTTGATTGTGGTTTATTTGCTGTGTATTTCTGTATGGGGTGAGTGTAGGTCTCAGGGTGAATGATAAAACGTGGCGTGTGTGTGACTGGTTTGTCTAGAGCAGGGATGGGCAACTTTGATAGTGATTATATATAGTATAGTATACGGCCCGCGGGCCGCCAGTTGCCCATCCCTGGTCTAGAGGGTTCACATTAGAGACCTGCGGGGGACGGATTTTTCAGTTTAGAATCTCTAAAAAGCTGACATATCAGTTCATCGCGATCTCACACAGCTGTTATACCACAATGAATATAGTCACAATAAATCTTTCATAATGTTTACACTTCGTGTGTTATAATGAGAGGATTCGTGAGCATGCAAATTTCAGCACTGCACTGGAACTAGTAGATTCTAACTGAAACATCTCTGATTGGCCACTGCGTTCCAGAAATCAACAGATATGTCTGTGATTGGCTACAGTGCTCAACACTGCAAACACGTGTTACAAATGGAAACTCTGCCTGTGCTTGCATCTGTTAATCGTTTTTATTTTAGTTGTTCTTGTAGCTTTTCTGCAATAGATGAATAACAATTTATTTGTTTTTAGGTATTTTATGTTAAGATATTTCTATTTTGCAGGAGTCCCGCGAATCATTTTATTCTCCTGCATCCCGCACACACACAAGTCTCTACCCGCCCACACCCGCACTCGCCCATCAAGTCTTGTCCCGCGCCACACTCTCTTATATCGGGTCCCGCAGGTCTCGTGGTAGTCCCGTGGGAGTGCAGGTCTCTAGTTCACATCATTAGACTGCTTGACTTAGACAAAGTGCTCAGAATAAAGGAGCAAACACACAACACAGCACATACAGTGACGTTAATCGTCGGCAAATCTATCTTTGTCATGGACAAAGTCCCTTTAAGAGTCGGTCCCCTCAGCGGCCATCTTGGTAGCAGCCCCAGCAGCTATTTTCACTGTCAGTAATAGGAAAACCTTTTCTGTCCACACTGTGGAAAGACTAAAATCTTCATAACTGTTTGTCAGAATTACATTTAAATTAGCAATGATATCTGACACTGATGGTATCATAAATGTAGCTTCTTAAGTGCAAAACATGTTAAAAATGCTTAAGGCTAGCTAGTCCAGCTAATGGGTATAAACAAACTCTATCAAAAAGGCAATCGGCTCTTCAATTGAGACCTAAATTCCTACAGCTGCCATATTAAGCATTCTGATTAAATTTTTATATGAGTGGTCCATCTCTTCCCCATTATACTTTCTCTGGTCTTGAATCTTCAATTCAATTCAATTCAAGTTTATTTGTATAGCGCTTTTCATGATACAAATCATTGCAAAGCTACTTTACAGCAAATTAAGTTTCTACAATATTTAGTGGTAGCTTATCAGTGGTGACTGTCAGTTAATGTACATATGGCAGAAATGTACGGAAAAATCAATTAAAGACGTAATCAAACAGACGATGAACACTATTAACAGCAATTATTATATGATGCAATCAAACTAATAGCAAAATGTGGTAGTTCTGTATGTAGTTTCAGGGTTGGCATCATCTGAGGTCCTCTGAGGGGTTGGCATCATCTCTTCTCAGCTGTTCGGTTATCTCAGATCTTCGTAAGGGTTGGATCCAGACTGAAGCTTGTGTAAATCCTACCCGTGGCAAAAACAGAGAAACAAATAGAGACATAATTAGGATTTACACAAGCTTCAGTCTGGATCCAGAACACCTGAGAAGAGATGATGCCAACCCCTCAGAGGACCTCAGATGATGCCAACCCTGAAACAACCCACCAGATCCAGTCTGTATCCAGATCAGATGGTCACTGCAGTCACCCGGATCCAGTACGTATTCAGACCAGATGGTGGATCAGCACCTAGAGAGGACCTCTACAGCCCTGAAAGACAGCGGAGACCAGGACAACTAGATGAACACCAGATACAGATGTTATTCCCCTGTAAACACCTTGTCTCAGACGACCACCGGGACAAGACCACAGGAACCAGATGATTCCTCTGCACAACTTTGCTAGCCTGAAATTGAACTGCTGGTTTTGTCTGGCCAGAGGAGAACTGGCCCCCCGACTGAGCCTGGTTTCTCCCAAGGTTTTTTCTCCATTCTGTCACCGATGGAGTTTTGGTGCCTTGCCGCTGTCGCCTCTGGCTTGCTTAGTTGGGGACACTTCATTTCCAGCGATATCGTTGACTTGATTGCAAATGATTGCAAAGATACTATTTAAACTGAACTGAGCTGGATGATGACATCACTGAATTCAATGATGAACTGCCTTTAACTGAAAAATGAGTGTTTACTATTGTCATTTTGCATTATTGACACACTATTTTCCTAATTAATGCTGTTCAGTTGCTTTGACACAATCTGTATTGTTAAAAGCGCTATATAAATAAAGGTGACTCGACTTGACTTGACTCGGAGGCTGGAGGCAGAGACGGGGGATCCTCATGCATAGGCAGAGCGGGAGACAGGAAGTCCCACGGCGGATCAGAGTGCCCAGATGGCGCTGACTGAGTGTGAGCTGAGGGACTGAAAGGCACCAGCGGAGATAGGGCTGAGGAACTGGCTGGTTTTAGGAGAGGAGGCGGGAGAGGGAGGCTGGGAGGGAACAGGA
>NW_015659312.1:1219137-1221624 GCF_001515625.1 Sinocyclocheilus rhinocerous
TTCCATTCTGGGGTGATCCAAATTGTTGGTTGTCTCCTCTGAAACCAAGTCCTCGCTCAGATATAAATGTAATAACGGCAACTACTCTTTTAAGAACCTCTGACCAGTACTGGCTCTCTGTTTCGTACTGCCGTTTCAATTCATTGTCAATTTTACCCTCCCCTGCAGTTCTTGTAATCCACACAAGCATGCATTTGCGATGCAACTCAGATCCCTCATGCTCTACAATCCGATCATTTGCATGCTTCCAATCATTAAAGCCATCAGTACTTCCAAATTTTGAATGGGCGTTGTTGTCATTTCCACCAAATAGACGGCATACAAAACAATACACCGCTCCCTTAGATGGGGAATAGAGCAGCCAATCTCGTCGCACATTTTCACCATTTACTAGTCTGCGATTAAAAATTTCAATTTCAATTTTCAATTTCAAGTTTATTTGTACAGCGCTTTTCACGATACAAATCATTGCAAAGCAACTTTACAGCAAATTAAGTTTCTACAATATTTAGTGGTAGCTTATCAGTGGTGACTGTCAGTTAATGTACATATGGCAGAAATGTACGGAAAAATCAATTAAAGACGTAATCAAACAGACGATGAACACTATTAACAGCAATTATTATATGATGCAATCAAACTTATAGCAAAATGTGGTAGTTCTGTATGTTGTTTCAGGGTTGGCATCATCTGAGGTCCTCTGAGGGGTTGGCATCATCTCTTCTCAGGTGTTCTGGATCCAGACTGAAGCTTGTGTAAATCCTAGTTTACCACGGGATGTCAATCCCGTGGCAAAAACAGAGAAACAAATAGGGACATAATTAGCGTAGCTGCTGTTCCAACCAAGCACAATTGATTTGTTTAACCCAAACTAAGGAATAATAATGTGCATTTGATCAGATATAACTGCAGTACAAGCTTATGATATGCATTATTTGAATGCTTGGCGAAAGAGATGTGTCTTTAATCTAGATTTAACCAGAGAGAGTGTGTCTGAACCCCGAATGTTATCAGGAAGGCTATTCCAGAGTTTGGGAGCCAAATGTGAAAAAGCTCTACCTCCTTTAGTGGACTTTGCTATCCTAGGTACTACCAAAAGTCCAGAGTTTTGCGACTGGTCGCAATGGTCAGCGTGATGGATTGTAGCGTGGTAGAAGACTAGTTAGGTACGCAGGAGCTAAGCCATTAAGGGCCTTATAGGTAAGTAATAATATTTTGTTACTGATACGGAACTTAATAGGTAGTCAATGCAGAGACTGTAAAATTGGGGTAATATGATCATATTTTCTTGACCTGGTAAGGACTCTAGAATATTCCTGAAGGATTTTTGTGTCTTGCTTGTTTTTGTTTTTTTAGCTTGTGTGTGTGAACACACTATCCTTCCTCTGGTGGTTAAGCTGCGAGTCTTGTTTGTGTGTCAGGATCTGAAAAAATCTCTCGTTCTGTGTGTGTTCTCGTTGCATGTGGCTTGTATTTGAGATTTTTCAAGTGAGTCACTTCACCCAACATCAGCGGTAAATGAAGAAACTGAAACAAGAGGAAGTAATTACATTAGAATCACAGATGACTGTGTGCATTTGTGGCGGTACATTCGACTGCGAATGTGTGCGTGCATTTGTGCGCGAGCGTGTTTGTGCGACTGCGTGACAGGCAGAAGGCTCAAAGATGACTGTGTATTCAGACGTCAGAGCCGATTTGTTCGCTGTTTATGAAAGGACCAGGGAGAAGTAAAGAGAGGATGCTTAATAGTTGAAGGAGAAATGAAAGGAATATTTTGAGCGTGCAAGAGAATGCTGATGGAGTTAATGGAGCTCAGAAAGCCTATTAGCTCTGCATGGTGTCCATCATGATCTGGATCAATAACTGCTAATCTAGCCATGATTCTGTTCGTCATACTCTCTGTTCACACACTAATATATAACATTAGCTCTGATAGTCATGTCACAGACACTGAGGTCTCGCTTGGTAGCACATCATCACAAAAAAAAAAAAAAAACCACACAGGGAGAGCAAGAAGAGAGGGTGGGGGAAAGTGAGAGGAGAGAAAGATTGAAATTCTGACCTTCATGACCGCATATGCATTAAATATGGTTAGTATCCTTAACAAAAAGCCTCCAGTAAAGATCTCTCTCAACTTTGTTTGATGTTTGACATGACATGTTTTCATTTTAAAGGGGTCATATGATGCGATTTCAATTTTTCCTTTCTCTTTGAAGTGTTACAAGCTCTTGGTGCATAAAAAAGATCTGTAAAGTTGCAAAGACTAAAGTCTCAAAACCAAACAGATATTCTTTATAAAAGTTAAGAGTCAACCACGCCTACCTAAAACGGCTCATTCTAACATGCCCACCACATGTCTAGTCACGATGTGGGAAGATCTGCATAACGCCGCCCAAATGTTCACGCAAAGAAAGAAGGCGTAACTTTTATTCTCGCTGTAGTATTGTTGACGCTGCAGCCATGTCCTGAAGACGCTGTGTGCTTCGT
>NW_015659312.1:1221775-1222396 GCF_001515625.1 Sinocyclocheilus rhinocerous
AAGTCATTATAATCCGTAATTATGTCCCCACTGGATGCAACAAATGCCTAGTTTATAATGTGTTTTAATGTTTTTGTCTCGTCGCTCTGGCCGGACAGGGCATCACAATATGGTAAGGGGCGTAACATTTCCGTCATACGCTTGAGGTATTCAGCCAATCACAACGCACTGGATAGCTGGCCAATCAGAGGTCAGAGATCACACCTCGCTTTTCAGACCAATGAATCAGAATCAGAATCAGAATTAGCTTTATTCGCCAGGTGTGTGCAAACACACGAGGAATTTGTTGTGTTTTTTTTTTTAAGGTGCTCCTGGTACATACATACATACATGCATACATACATACATGCATACATATCTGACATGAGAACAGAAAAAACAAAAAAACAAAACAAAAAACAAAACAAACAAAACAAACATTTAAATAGTAAAAACTTAACAATAAATAATGTGTATGAATCTGGAACAGTAGATTTATGTACAGATTTGTGCATTATTTACTCTATATAGAACTGTATAAATAAAGAGATATGCATATGTATTACATAATAGAGGCAATAATTAAGGATGTAGAATGATGAGTTACGCAAATGAATTACAGAACGCAGGTAACGCAGGTAA
>NW_015659312.1:1231182-1242253 GCF_001515625.1 Sinocyclocheilus rhinocerous
TTTTGTTTTTCAAACCTGCAGTAGAACTCGTTCAGGTCTTCAGCCAGTTGTTGATTGGCCTCAGTGCTGGGCGATGGGGTCTTGTAGCTGTTGATGGCTTTCAGGCCTTTCCACACTGATGTAGAGTCATTACTTGAAAGCTGTTTTTTTAGCTTTTCAGAGTAGTTTAACTTTGCCACTCTTATCTCCCTATTCAGTGTGTATTTGGCCTGTTTGTACAAGTCTTTGTCCCCACTCCTGTAGGCGTCCTCTTTGGCCTGGCGAAGCTGTTTGAGTTTTGCACTGAACCAAGGTTTGTCGTTGTTAAATGTTAAATAAGTCCTGGTGGGAACACACATGTCCTCACAGAAACTGATGTAGGATGTCACGGTGTCAGTAAGCTCATCCAGATCAGTAGCTGCAGCCTCAAAAACACTCCAATCAGTAAGTTCGAAGCAGGCCTGTAAATCCTGCTCTGCTTCAGCAGTCCATCTCTTTACAGTTTTCACTACAGGCTTAGCAGATTTGAGTTTCTGCCTGTAGGCTGGTAGAAGATGAACCAAACAGTGATCAGAGAGTCCCAGAGCTGCTCGGGGGACAGAGTGGTATGCATCCTTTAAAACAGTGTAGCAGTGGTCCAGTATATTGCTGTCTCTGGTGGGGCATGTGATGTGCTGTCTATATTTAGGCAGTTCACGGGTGAGATTAGCTTTATTAAAATCACCGAGAACAATAATAAAAGAGTCCGGATAATGTTGTTCTGTGTGTGTGATCTGATCGGCCAACAGTTCTAGCGCGGCGCTCACACGCGCGTCAGGAGGAATGTACACACTCACCAGAATAAACGAGGAAAACTCCCGCGGTGAATAAAAAGGCTTACAGTTAATGAAGAGAGCTTCCAAATTTGGGCAGCACAACTTCTTTAAAACTGTCACGTCTGTACACCAGCCTTCATTGATATAAAAACACAATCCACCGCCTCTCGTTTTCCCCGATGACTCAGTGACGCGGTCCGCTCTGAACAGCTGGAAGCCCATTAGATGTAACGCGCTGTCCGGGATGGCTTCGTTCAGCCAGGTTTCCGTGAAGCAGAGCGCAGCGGAGTTTAAAAAGTCCTTGTTTGTACACCACTGTCTGTCTGTCCATGTGGAATAATGCTTCCAGTACGGAGCCTTAAATTAGACCCACGGGTGGCCAGTCTAATAATGTGTGTGTTTCAGCTGGACATCATCGAGGCTCAGGCTGGAAACAATTTAAAACTTTTGCTTTTCAGTCAGGGGAGAGTTTAAGCAAGCTGTGTGTGTGTGTGTTGTATTTTTAGGTTTCAAGTTGACATCCCTGCAATCACACACAGACAGACACACTTTTAAGTAACCATGCCATTGTGTGTGTATAGTGTGATTGGAAGTGATGTGCATGTAATCCATAGATTATAAAAAGACACAAAAAATGTATTGGCAGACTATATGGCACAGATGCACATGCTGTGATTGTGCTATTCATTTCTTATTTAAGAGATAGTTGACCTAAAAATGAAAATTCTGTCATCGTTTACTCATCCTCATGTCGTTCCAAAGCAGTAGGATTAATTGTTTTCTGTGGAACACAAAAGGTGAATTTTTTTCAACAGTATCACATTTTTATAACATAATGATAGTGAATGACGACTCGGGCTGTCAAGCTTCAAAAAGGCCCATGAAAGAGTCTTAAAAATTGTCCATTCATCTAATGAGGTACAGTACACTAATGTTCAAAGTCTGGGGTTGGTAGAATTTGTATGTTAATTGTATGTCTTATTCTAACCAAGGCTGCATTTATTTTATCAGTTTTATTACTCTTTACTTTAAAAAAAAAAATATTTTATATAAATATAAATGTAATGTATTTCTATGATGGCAAAGGTGAATGTTCAGCATCATTACTCTAGTCTTCAGTGTGACATGATCCTTTAGAAATCACTTTAATATGATGATTTGCTCAAGAAATATTTCGTATTATTATCAATGTTGAAAACAGTTGTGGTGTAGTTGTAATGCATCCTTGCTAAATAAAAGTGTTAATTTTCTTCTGTTCCACTGAACAGTTGTGTATATTCCAGATCTTATGATGCTATATGATAGTTTTGTGTGAAATTCCAGCTGACAGACTCTGATCTGATCTCATTGCAGGACATTTTATCACAGGATTAAAAACTCCCATTTGTTCATCACACAGATCTATTGTATGACTTCAGAAGTCGTATGGACCATTTTTATGATACTCCTGGTGCCTTTGCATCCTTTTGAAGCTTGAAAACGTCAGTCACCATTCATTTTGTAGCTCAAGTCAAGTCAGTCACATGAGTTTAGAACGACATCATGCAAGACATTTCATATTTGACTGAACTACGTCTTTATTTTCTTTTCTGAAAATTAAATACACAGGGTTAGCACCTTTAAGTAAATATTTATCTGTAAAATTATAATGATGAGTGTGCTTAATAACATTATTTGCATATGTTTTACAGAGCTCCATGTATTCACTGGCACTGAAGTGTCTTATCAGCCTTTCCACCGTCATTCTTCTTGGACTAATCATCGCTTACCATGCTCGAGAGGTGCAGGTAAACGCAAATAATCATCTCACATTAGTGTCTATTGTTAAGATGCGAACACATTTATCATTGTTCTGCAAATTCGCAAATTTCGCAGACGAAATCCAATTATGGTGGTGGTTGAGGAGATTCCCCCGCTTTCATGTAAAGCGCTTTGAGTACCCAGAAAAGCGCTATATAAATGTAACTAATTATTATTATTATTATTATTATTATTATAGTAATCCATGTGAATGGAAATTTTGTGTAAGGGTGCAAAATTTGACCATGCAGATTTCACAACGGGTTCAAGTTGGTCACACAAATTCGCTGTGTTGACCAGTAGATATATGCTTGGTTTGAAAATGACTTATGTGTGAGCTGTGCTTCATGTGCTTCTATGTAACTACACTATTGACCTTTTTAGCCACAACATTTTGCTGAAATTTAGCTAATGTGACCATAACTTTAGACTGAACAAAAAGTACCAAAAACTAGGTATTACCACGCTTTTTGGAAACATACAGTACTACAGTAGTACTGTGGTATTCAACAAAATACAAAATACGATAATCATTCAGTACAGTGGTAAATAAAAATGATATTATCATCTGATACATCACTATACCATAGTAACTCCACAGTGCTTTTTTGTAAGTGAGCAATAATTTAATTGAAATAACCAGTTCAGTACTGTTGTAAATAGTTACTTACACATCATCACATGTGTAAAACAAACAAAACATGCTTTTTTTTGTTTATAGTCAGTATCTCTCGACTCTGTCTATCACATCAGTCTGCTTATGTTACACTGTGATGGTGTCAACAAAAAAGTGCAAAAAAAACAGTAAGAAGAATCACACCTGCCACTAGTGTGGCATTAAGAACAGATGAGTAATGTTGTTTTAGGCTGTTGCCCTCAGCAAGGGGAGCTGAACTCAACCGTTCATTAGCATTATGCTAATAGGAAGGTTAGCAGAGGAAAGTCGCTCACAGGAGCATCAGTAACACAGACACATACACAACAACAACACTTTCAGCTCATTTTAAGCTCTCTCTTTCCCTCACACACACACAAACTTCTTTGAAACATTTAGTAGTTATTTTTGGGTCTGTTTGTTCCTGAGAGTGAGTCATTTTGTGACTGTTTGACAGTATTTTGAGAAAGGAGCTTGTCTGCCCTTTTATCAATGAATACATGAATAATCCAACGGATTTCCAATGCTAGCATAAACACACATGCACACATTTGTACTGTATATCTATCATGGTAAGGACTTTCCATTGACTTGTGTTTTTCAACTCATGATATTTATAATTTACACATAAACCATTTTTAATTGTTTTATATACTGTTCCATTAAAAGATTTTGGGTCAGTAATATTTTTTTTTCTGGAGGAAATGTTTGCTTTTATTCAACAAGGACACATTAATTTGATCAAAAGTGACAGTAAAGATATTATATTAAACTGTTTTCAACATTGATAATAATAATAAGTGTTTCTTGAGCAGCAAATCAGCATATTAGAATGATTTCTGAAGGATCATGTGACACCGAAGAGTGGAGTAATAACTGCTGAAAATTCAGCTTTTCCATCTCAGGAATAAATTACATTTTAAGATTTATACTTAAACAGAAAACAGTTATTTTAAAATGTAACAATAATTCATAAAAGTTCTGTTTTTAATGTATTTTCTTAATAATTAAATATAGCCTTGGTGAGCATAAAACAAAAACAAGTAAAAAAATCTTATTGACACCAAACTTTTGAACGGTAGTGTTTGACTTGTATGTTATGTGCGCTATATTTGTTATATGTTGTAAAATTAATTGATGTAATATAGAGTTAAACTGATTGTATTTTTGTATTTAAAAAAATTCGCTATTTGCTTTTATAATCCTGGGGTCAGCTGTACAGGGAGGCCTTTGCAGACCACTGTGCCCTCCCAGCCAAAATGTGATATTTAACCAACCAAATCAGCATATTAGAATGATTTCTGAAGGATCATGTGACACCGAAGAGTGGAGTAATAACTGCTGAAAATTCAGCTTTTCCATCTCAGGAATAAATTACATTTTAAGATTTATACTTAAACAGAAAACAGTTATTTTAAAATGTAACAATAATTCATAAAAGTTCTGTTTTTAATGTATTTTCTTAATAATTAAATATAGCCTTGGTGAGCATAAAACAAAAACAAGTAAAAAAATCTTATTGACACCAAACTTTTGAACGGTAGTGTTTGACTTGTATGTTATGTGCGCTATATTTGTTATATGTTGTAAAATTAATTGATGTAATATAGAGTTAAACTGATTGTATTTTTGTATTTAAAAAAATTCGCTATTTGCTTTTATAATCCTGGGGTCAGCTGTACAGGGAGGCCTTTGCAGACCACTGTGCCCTCCCAGCCAAAATGTGATATTTAACCAACTATTATATCTTTCCAGTGTGTTTCACTCTCTTTAACAGCCACAAAATGCAACTCCATTATAAAATGAGTAGTTAATTAATAATGAAAATATTTGCGTTGAGCAGTGTTGAATCATGGCATGTTGGCATTGGACGGCAGCAGTGTGGCACGGGGACACTGTGTGCAGAAACAGCTCTCAGTCTCATGTTAGGGGCAGTTTTATGGGATTGTGCCCACTACCTGTTCTGCTTGCTTCCAAACATTTTCAGAATGGTATCCTGTGCTTTAACTTTGCCTCGTCTCACTTCGGCTGCTATCTGTCTGTACTATAGGAATAAGATAAGC
Organism: Sinocyclocheilus rhinocerous; assembly: GCF_001515625.1. Taxonomy (NCBI): domain Eukaryota; kingdom Metazoa; phylum Chordata; class Actinopteri; order Cypriniformes; family Cyprinidae; genus Sinocyclocheilus; species Sinocyclocheilus rhinocerous. Next base: position 1,236,495 of record NW_015659312.1, read on the forward strand.
GTCTGCCCATGAAAAAAGTCTCCTTATCTGCTAGAGGCAGAAAATGAGGGATTGATGATAATGGGTGTGCAGCTATTGGTCAAGTCAATCAAATCACAAAATGTACACTATACTGTTAAAAGGTTTGGGTTCAGAAAGATTTTATTTTATTTTTTAAAGAAGTTAATCAGCAAGGGTGCACCAATGCATTGATCTTAAGTGACGGTTAAGTCGTTTACATTTTCAAAAATATTTTTCAAATAAATGCAATGTATCATGGTTTTAACAAAATATTAAGCAGCACAGCTATTTTCAACATTTTCAATAATAATAATAAAAAAATTCTTAAGCAGCAAATCAACATATTAGAATGAATTCTGAAGAATCGTGTAATAATAATGACTGGAGTAATGACTGCTGAAAATGCAGCTTTGCCATCACAGGAAGAAATTGCATTTTACAATATATTAAAATAGAATACAGTTATTTTTAATTGTAATAATATTTCACAATATTACTGTTTTTATTGTGTTTTTAATCAAATAAATGCAGCCTTGGTGAACATTCTTTTAAAAAACAAATCTTTCTATTTCAGATAAATGCTGTTCTTTTGAGTTTTCTATTCATCAAAGAATCCTGAAAAAAAATTGTACATAACTGTTTTCAACAGTAACAACATCAACAATAATAATAATAAATGTTTCATGAGAAGCAAATTAGCATATTATTGATATCTGAAGGATCATGTGACTAGTGTTCCTTACATTATGGGGACCAAATGTCCCCACAAGTAAAGTATTACCAGTAAATTTTAACTTTGTGGGGACATTTTTAAATCATACAGAATTAAGTTTTTTTTAAATCTAAAAATGCAGAAAGGTTTTTGTGAGGGTTAGGGGATAGAAAATTCTGTTTGAACAGTATAAAAACCATTAGGCCTATAGAATGTCCCCATAAAACATGGAAACCCAACTGTGTGTGTGTGTGTGTGTGTGTGTGTGTGTTTCTTTACAGGGTGAAATCAGTTCACACATTTATCAAACATAATATTATTATAAGCTCACACATGCAAACAGCATGTCCCCCTTGTTTTCACTTTATCTCTGTGTATGTCTCCACTTTGCAATTTGCCCCATCACTCTTTCAATGTCCAACACTCCCTCCTATATCAAATTATGCCCCTTCCTCTCTCTCTCTGCTCAAATCAATTCATTGTGTGCTTTCTCTCACGTTGTTTTTTTTTTCTCTCCAAAGGTTTTCCTCTCTCTTCCCCCTTTTAGATGCGTGTTGAGTCGCTTGTTCTCTCTCTCTCTGGTTGTATTTTTACCTTCATTCAACCTTCCCTTGCCCCCTCTGTCTGTGAATTATTTGTCTGCTTCAGGCTCTTTTAAGCTGCTGCTGTCAAACACACACGCAGATATACACGCAGTTTTGCTCTCTGTTTCAGACCAATATGTGTGTGGTTGTGTAAAGGTGCAGACGGCGTTTCATTCATTTCGCTGGATTGAGAAGTTTCTCATGTACGCTCTGCGTTATGCAAGTGTTTCCGTGGTGATGAGACTCTCTTCCTGTGTGTGAGTCAGACTTCGGCAGCTCTTTCCTGGACAGAGATTGTCTGTGTGTGTATGTATGTGTGTGTTTTTGTGTATCGACATGGTTTGAAGGAGATAAAAACATGATGAGAGTAGGTGTTGATCAGGGATGTTTCTGAGGAGAGAGACAGAGAGGAATGAGACTGGAATGACTGTTCCTTCTTCATTCCTAGATGCCCAAATTGACAAAGGTAGCAATTTAAGACTGTATATCGATTAATTATCTTACACCTTAAAGGAATAGTTAATCTATAAATAAAAATTATTTCATGTTGTTCCAAACCTGTATGACTTAATTTCTTGTGTGGAACACAAAGATGTTTTAAAGATTGTTTCAACTGTTTTTGCCCAGACAATGAAAGTCAGTGTGGGGTCCAAAACAAACAACATTGACTTTCATTAAAAACCCACTGAGATATTTTTCTAAATATCTTATTTTTCTTCTACAGAAGAAAGTAAGTCATACAGATTTTGAAATGAAGGCGAGTAAATGACAGTTTCTTTTTATTTTTGGTGAACTATCCTTTTAAGTCCTGTGAATTTTTCATTGGATACAATTTTTATTTTCAGTTTAGTCAAAATCCATTTTTGCCCATATGGTTGAAAGTGCCTCTAAGGTAGTGTTTGAACTCAAGTGTACATGTTAATGTGAGTGCATCTCTTCCTGAGAGCCAACAAGCTTCATCCTTGGCTAAAGTTTGCGAACTGCTTGGCTCCTCTGCCACATTAAAAATGATTCATGGCTGTACAGCTTTAGCTAAAGCCCATTAAAGAATTTGGTGAATTACCAGTATTACTTGAAGCCAATTTTGTAATATCTTTAGTTCAAGGTTGGACTGATTCTAGAAAAGTTTTGCTTGAGTGGTTTTTATGATGAGCTTTTTGAAGCTGTTTGGCCCTTGGAGACTTAACATGCAGCGCATTTGAGTTCATGTACTAGGTAGGCGACATGAGACCCTGTAGAAGACTATTTAAAACTACAAATTATAAAACAATGGTTATCCATTTACATTTTTCCATGGAAACCATAGTTTACACCCAAATAGAAAATACTATTTACAGTTATTTGTTGCCACAATAAACCTGTAACTTCATATTATCATTGCTCTATCATTACTGAAAAAGAGAAATTAAACAGAATGGTAGAATTGGCATGAAAAAAGATTCTAATATAATTTTTTTGATAGTAAAATGAATTACATTAACTTAGGTATATTTTGGCAGAAACTGAAGTTTGGTAGTTGACATGTTAAACCAAGTCCTATTGTATGACTGTATGACATGCTGTACTTCTACACTTTTGTTTATGTATATAATAAAGACTCAGGCTAGTTGCCATATTATTTACTTCAGTTAATAGTTCTCATGACAGGGCTATTTTTTTAAGCCAGTATCCCTATGGACATGCATAGTCTATTGAACTATGTTTCACTGTTGCTGACCAGGAAAAAAAAATACAGATCATAATGTGACAACATGCCCCAATATCATAATGCTATATGGGGTAAGTTGTCACAAGGGAACTTGCCATTAAACTGCCTATTAGAAACATTCAGCAAATTTAAAGCATAATGTAAAAAGTAAATGTATTGTAATCATAATGTAAAAATGTAATCTATTTTTAAATTGTATTTAAAAATACAATTAAAAATGTAACATCGTATTCAATTAAATTGACATAAATTAAAAACATGTTCCGATTTAACATTTATGATGTTAAAATTACATTGAAATGACATTTATGAAAAATACCCTTTTGCTAAAAGCTAGTTTGTAAAACTTTCCCTGCATTGTTTCATTCTGTTGCACTTCCTGTATGAACCTGAAGCTCTGGACTCAAATAATAAAATGATCCTCCAAAGGTGACTTCAGATCAAGTACTGAAGTATTGAGATATAGGCCTTGTCATACTTCCTTCTGTGACAACTAGCCCCATACTACTCTATAAATAATCACCTAAAATCTTGACGCTGACAAAAAAATAAAATCCATGAAATTTGTCAACTGTCAGTTAAGATACAACAATTTTGAAAGGGAGCAGCAGAATGTGCTGAATATTGAAGAAAAAGCATAGGTTAGCAAAGCGTAAGCAGAATGCTAATGTAGAGGAGATCACCTCAGGCTTCTGGAGAAGGAATGAGCTGCAGTGACAGTCCTGTACTTAGAGCTGAGACGAGGTTACCGTAGTATTAACCACGCAGTACAGCACAGGTAAAGCTTGTAACTGACAGCATGGGTGGTGCTGAGAATGCAATGACAGAAATGTTTCCAGAACATTGCGAAAGCACTGTGACAGCACATCCCGTCTCTCAGGTTCATTGTGTGAGAGTTGTAGCTTGGTGGAAACTACAGGGCTTTCCTGCTGTTTTTGCTACTGGCTACACACATGGGAGATTGTGTGTATGTGCGAGAGAGAGAAAGTGTGCATATAAATGTATTTACTTTAAAAAGAGGGAATTCCAAACAGATTCCGCTGCTTTTAAAAACACCGCAGGCAGATTTCCTCGCTTATTTAGCCTGTGTGTGTCTGTATCCTGCAGTGTGGGGTATTTTGGGCCTGCCTCATGGGTAATCTGAGTTGATTGGAGTTACCTGCTGTTCTCTTGATTTTTCCTCGGTCGTCTTAAGCCGGTAGATTTTTTGCCACGGTTTTGTTCTGCAACAAATTTCAGGGATCATAAAAGATTCGCCTTAGGGCAAAATCGATAGTCTTGGATCGTTTAGCGTGACATGCTTACCGACGGCCGATTAATTGCCTTTATAATGAATTTCAGCCTCTGATGAAGTTCTGAGTCTGACACGGTCAGACATTTTGGATCACAGTCCTGCAGTGTGACTGCTGCTAAGACGCCTGGTGACATTTTCTTATCTATGGGGTTATTTACATCTGGTTTAACCCAAATCATGTACTTGATGTGAAGTGTGTGTGTGTATATAAGGTAAATAAGTCAAAGAAAACATTTAACAGGCTGCCTGGTGTTAGCATCATCACGGAAGCTATTAAGGTTATTGACATAATTTGTTGTTAACAATGTTGTTTTAGTGTTATTTATATAGTTGATAGTATTTATTAATATTTTGAATTAGCTTTATTTTTATATTTTCACTTTTCAAGATTTAGTCATTTTTATGTGCTTTTGTCATTTTTATTATTATTTTTATTTTATTTTACTTTTTCGATTTAGCTTTAATTTTTTTGAGTTTTGTTTTTAGTCAACTTGAACTTATTTCAGTTAGCTGTCAAGGCATCACTTTTTATTTAAGTTTAAGTTTTTCATCTATTATTTGTATTTTACTTTATTTCTTTATTTATATTAATGAAATTTTTTTTTTCAATGTTTAATAGTTTTAGATAACAACAACAATACTGGTTGGTAATTAACATTCCCCTCACATTATGATACTGATATCATACACTTATGATAGTGTATCATGCAACCAAAACCTTGAGTTCACTCATGCAGGCAAAATATAGCCAGGGTTTGTATGGTATTGGAGTTTTTTCGTATATAAGTGAGGATGTCAGAATGGACTCAAACTGCCCAGTCAAAGCTGTCAGTTGTGACAAAAGTCTGCAGAACTGTACATCATATATTCTGACATAAAGACAGTTGATGTCTGCTTTGACTTTTACTTAAGATCTCACTAGAGTCATATCGTACAATCTGTCAAGCAATGATAAAAGACAGAAAAAAATAGCACAGTGTTTGCCTGGACTTGTGATTATGAGGAAGTGAGGTGATCTGAATTAGTATGTATGTAAGCGTTTGTTTGTATGCGGTGTGTCTGTGTGTGACTTAGAATTCCATTATCATAACAAAGGTGTTCATCTGTGACAGGGCAAAACAACAAAACAGACACTATTATTCTCGCTCTGCTTCACTCTTTCCCTCTCCTCTTTCAACCGCTGTCTCCCTCTTGGACTGTCCCCTTTTTCCCAAGCTCTGCATTTTCTCTTTCTCTCATCCTTCATTTTGCTGTCTGCTCTCCTATTCATCCTTCCTTCCTTTCCTAATTGGCTCTGGCCCTCATTTGTTGGGAGGTTCTGGGTTTCTCTCTCTCTTGTCTTCTCTCTCTCTCTGATAGGTTTAGGGAGGCAGCTCGGTTCAGTCACTCATGTTGACAGATTACCTTCACTAATGGAATTTAATTATTCAGCATATCCTGGTGGCAATTTGGCTCTAAAAA
>NW_015659312.1:1242789-1244063 GCF_001515625.1 Sinocyclocheilus rhinocerous
CTAAAAAGAATGACATGATAGGTGGGGGGGGGTGAGGTAGCGGAGAGATGAATTAGGAGTAACATGCAGAGGAGGAAAGGAAGAGATGATGATGGAGAAAAGTGAGATTTTAACGCTTTTAGTGTCTTTTTTTTGTCCTCAAAGTTACATGGAAAATTCCCACGATTACTCATAAATGCACAACTTACAGAAATTTGCACCATTTTTATTCAAATAAAGATTGTGATGATTTTCAGGAAATATTTGAAAATATGGAAAGCAGCCATAAGTAATGATAGATAGATAGATACAGTGGGTGTAGAAAAGAATCACCCCCTTTAAAATAATCACATTTTGTTGCTTTGCAGCCTGAAATGAAGACGGACACTGTTTTTGTTTTATCCAACTGTATTTACTCAGTGCAACTTATCATCCAAGTGAAAGATATAACAGCAACATGTCAGAAAAAGAAAAAAATCTGAATCACTGAGTTGGAAAAGGATCACCCCCTCCTAAAAATGACTTGTAAACTCAGTCAGGTGTAGCTAATCACCTTCTCAATGGCACACAAAGCCATTTGACTTTCAACTGTGATCAGCTGTGGTCATTTTGATTAGCTCAGCATGAAAAGAGCTTTCCTGGAGCTTTATAGTCATTGTAGTGCAACTGAAGCAAACAATAAACTATGGGTGGCAAGGCACAGTCAAAAAAAAATCTCTGGGATAAAGTTGTGGACAGGTACAAGTAAGGAGATGGATACAAAAAAAATTCAAAAGGCTTTATCAATGCCTAGAAGCACATTGAAGTCTATTATTAAAGGGATAGTTCACCCAAAAATTTAAATTAGCCCATTATTTACTCACCCTCAAGCCATCCTAGGTGTATATGACTTCCTTCTTTCAGATGAATCCAATCGGAGTTATATAAAAAATTGACTTTGATCTTCCAAGCGGTTTAATGGGAGTCAGCGGGTGTTACAGTTCATCAGTCCAAAAGAAGTGAAATAAAGCGCATCATCCATAATAAAAAGAGTCTCACACGGCTCCGGGGGTGAACAAATGCCTCCTGTAGCAAATCAATGCATATTCAAAACGTAATAATCACTTTAATCTAGCTTGCGCCAACAGTTGTACACGGAAGCAGCTCCTGTTTTGTACTTCTAATTCGTGACCGTTGTTTTGTTCCTCACTTCTGAGCGGCGCATGCGCAATGACGACATCCTACGTCATCCACCAGCTGCTTCCGTGTACAACAGTGAGCGCAAGCTAGATTAAATTGATTATTACATTTTAAAT
>NW_015659312.1:1244103-1244932 GCF_001515625.1 Sinocyclocheilus rhinocerous
ACCCTCCCTGGATCAGGACGTCACTCCAAACTGGATGAAAGAGCCTGGAGGAAACTGGTCAGAGGCCTACAGCAACTCTGAAGCAGTTGCAGGAATTTATGACAAAGAGAGGTCATTGTGTGCATGTGACAACAATATCACAAATATTGTGATAAAAAAAAAATATCACAAAAAACTCTATAAATGTGGCTTCTATGGGAAGGTTGCAAGAAAAAAGCCACTCCTCAAGAACGGCCACATGCAGTCACGGCTGAGCTTTGCCAAAACACACCTTGAAGATTCTGAGTCAGATGAGACTACAATTGAATTATTTGGCCTCAACACCAAACGATATGTTTGGTGGAAATCCAATACAGCTTCTCATCTAAATAACCCGATTCCTCCAGTAAAGCATGGAGGTGGTAATGTCCTGTAATGGGGGAGTTTCTCTACAGCAGGGACTGGAGCACATGGTCAGGATAGAAGGAAAAATGGATGTGGCAAAATACCATCAAAATCTTGAGGAAAACCTGCTGCCCTCTGCCAGAAAGTTGTCAATGGGAAGAAGGTTTACCTTCCAACATGACAATGACCCAAAGCACACAGCAAAACTGAGCACACAGTGGTTGAAGGAGAAAAAGGTGAATGTCCTTGCATGGCCTAGTCAGAGCCCAGACTTAAACCCCATTGAAAATCTGTGGAATGTCTTGAAGACTGCAGTCCACAAATCAAATTAAACTGAACTTGAGCAGTTCTGTAAAGAAGAGTGGGCAAATATTGCAAAGCCTAGATGTGCAAAGTTAGTAGAGACAGAGACATATCCCAACAGACTAAAGGCTGTAATTAAAGC
>NW_015659312.1:1245044-1280402 GCF_001515625.1 Sinocyclocheilus rhinocerous
GAAGGTGATTAGCTACACCTGATTGAGTTTACAAGTCACTTTTAGGAGGGGGTGATTCTTTTTCCAACTCAGTGATTCTATTTTTATTTTTATTTTTTGTCTGACATGTTGGTGTTATATCTTTCACTTGGATGTTATAAGTTTCACTGAGTAAATACAGCTGGATAAAACAAAAACTGTGTCCGTCTTCATTTCAGGCTGCAAAGCAACAAAATTTGATTATTTTAAAGGGGGCTGATTCTTTTCAATACCCACTGTATATCATATGATATTTGGCTGTTTTGAGGCAATAGCTGTTTTTTTTAACTGATATTTAGACATTATTTGGAAATAATGTATTATTTATTAAATGTTTGAACATTTTAACATTCAATAAACATGATCTGTTTTCAGATATTTTTAACTAAACATTGGTTTATTTATTATATATAGTTTATTTATTTAATATTTATGGCACGTTTAAACTTTTTAACATAAATTTTTTTTTTTTTTTTTTTTAATTCTGAGTAAATATTCAGTGAAATGTTTTGATTTGAACTATTTAATGTTCATAAAATATTTTACAATTTTAATGTAATAAGTATTATCTTTTTAAAGTATTTTTAGTGGATTTTGTTTAAATATTATGTGAAGTTTGTGTTTTATTTAATTTAATCAATTTAATGTTACATTTAATATTAAATAATGTTACATAATTTAAACTAAATTTAATTTAAATTTAAAGTTTAAGATTTTACTTTAATAAACATTCTAACAATAAACATTTGTCAAATGTTTTTAGATAATTTTGAGTAAATATTTTGATATTAATCAATTTATCAAATTAATTAAACAAATCAATTTAATGTTTATTAAATGTTTATACATTAAACACTCTAATAATAATATTTTCAAGTACTTTATAGTGAATTTTGCAGGAATATTCTTAAAAAGTGTTGATATGATTAATTTAATATTCATAAAATGTTTGAACATTTAACCTTAATGATCACTAATAATAAACAGTCTTATCTGTCTTCAAATAATTGTTAATATTGTGTAAAATAAGCATTTAATTTAATCAGTATTATTGTCTCATTCAATCAACACTGAATCAGCCACGTTCCACTGTAGATTTCAATGGTATCAGTCATTACAACCCATATCGTTCAACCATTATTCACAAGTCATACACCCATCCATACAAGCCTCTCACAGATTCACATGCGCTCTCACACACACACTCTCACACATTCTCTTTCATTCTCTTTCCACCCACCCACACATGCGTATTTTCCCCGCACATTCATTCCCTTTCTCGGCTTCTTTCCCTGCCTTCCACCTCCTTTCTATCTCGCTCCCTCACGCTTTCCTCACGCTCTCTCTCTTTTGCGCTCGCATACACACACACACGCACAAACACACAGTCATTCTCTCCCTCTCTCACTGGGGGACCCTAATTAAGCTTGGCAGGTCTTTGATGTTGTCGCCTAGGCAACAGTCACCATGACAAGGCTGGCTTTTCCAGAAAAAAAACAAAAACATGCGCATTTTACAGCCATACGACATGCACCATGCCCTTCACATACACCGAGTCAGACACGCACATGCACGAGCAATTAGACAAACAAAGCAATTTCACTAGATGCCAGGAAGACCTGTTGCACTGTGATATAACCTCATGTCAAATATAGGCGAGCGCGGTAGAGCTAAGCGCGAAAGAGCTATACGACTTCATTCATGAGTTCTCAGGATTCCCGTATAATCATTTGCAGCCCTCCTGTGGGTGTGCGAGTGGATGTGTGTATGTCTCAGTGGGGAAAACCCTGCTTACCTTCTGCTTATCAGTTAAACAAACCTCGCCAATCTTACACGTGCAATTAACATTAAACACATCTAACACCACCAGCCAGCAGAATTAGCTTCCCGTTCTGTCGTTAGGCTCTGCTGATATACCGCCCGACATGAAGTTGCATTGGGAGAGCGAAGGAGAGAGAAAGAGACATATAACTGTCAGTGCACATTATGCCAGAGGAATTCTGTTTGCTTATTGCTCTATCTGTTTGGCATTCCTGGCAGGATAAAATGACTATCTGAGCGTGTTCTCACTGTGGGGCTCATCAATCTGTTTCCCTCTCATTTCGCCTCCTGCGCTGCGTCTGAGAACACACTTTACTCATTCAGTTAGTCGAACGGCAGCTCTATTTATTAGTTGTTCTAATGAGCTAATCTAAATTATTAATTTGTAATTAAAGTTTTTGATAAAATGGATGATGAATGGTTGGTCTTGAGTTGTTACGCAACTGGACTTTTGGGTTTTTTCTCTTTCATTTGCTGTGATGTATCCTAAGAGGCGCAATGTGACAAGCAATTTGTCTGTTCACGCTGAAAGCGAAAATTCTGTGCGACGCAACACCATTTTAGCCGATCAGAACGTACTTTATATTTTATAGAGCTGTTTGGTCCTAAAATCCGGAAGAGAATTTGCATTTTTTGGGCCTTGGGTTCCCTCTGGAATTTCTAATGGGTTTTTAGAATACCACTTTTTGATTTATGAATACATTTATGATTTGAAATGATTGTTTATAAATATTTTCTGTTTTGTTCAGTATAAATTACACACAGGCATGCCTCAAATGAAAAAAAAAAAAAAAGGATTATAGGATTCAGGATTTTAAGATAATCAGCTCGGTATACATGTAGTTGTGGCCTAATGGTTAGAGAGTCGGACTTGTAACCCAAAGGTAGTGTGTTCGAGTCTCAGGCCTGGCAGGGATTGTAGGTGGGGGGAGTGAATGTACAGCGCTCTCTTCCACCCTCAATACCACGACTGAGGTGAGACCATTGAGCAAGGCACCGAACCCCCAATTGCTCCTGGGCACCGCAGCAATATGGATCAGCAATATGGTGTTCATGGTGTGTGTGTGTGTTCACTACTGTGTGTGTGCACTTGGATAAGTTACATGCAGAGCACGAATTCCAAGTATAGGTCACCATACTTGGCCACACGTCACTTCACTTTCACTTTCAACTTACAGTAAGTATGTGGAGCAGGATTTTTTGACCAATGGGATTTTAATGTAGCTGGGGCAACCTAGTGCATAAACAGAAGGACTGACAAAATTTTCTGTCTCTGTATTAAGTTTAGATATTAAGACAAATTGTAACTTGTTTAATTATCAATAATTAAATAATAAATTATATTATAAATATAATAATATTTAATCGTAATTTCAGTATCTTTTTTCATGTATTTATTTCTTTAGGATTTATTATTATTATTTTTTTGTTTTTGTTTATCTATCTGTCCATATATCCATCCTTCCTAAAATCCAGAAGAGAATTTGCATTTTTTCCACATGGGTTCCTTCTGGAATTTCTGTTGTGTTTTTAAAGTAGTGATTTTTTTTATTAAATTTGATTAAAAAAATTTGTACACACAGCCATACCTCAACTAAAAATTGTATTACTGTGGGAACACAAGATCATGATCAATTCTCTAGCTTTTAACAGGATTTTCAATCAATGAAATTTTACTGTTTTTATCTTAATTTATTTTATCTGCAGGTTTTTCACATTTGTGTAAAATGATAAAAAAAAAAAAAAATGTTGGAACAAAACTCTTTTTTATCGCTTTTTTTATAGCTACTTTTTTATCACTTTACACCATTGCATCTAATTTGGACACGGTGTTAGAATAAAAGAACAGTTAATAAAGCTTTTATGGTGGCTGGGTTTTATTTCTTTGTGTTATGTCATTGTTGCAGCTAGTGACTGCCGTGTTCCCTTGAGCACTTTTATTCACTTTTGAATGCAAATTTGATATCCATTATGTAAATTGAAACTTTGCTGGGAAACTCAGCTCAATTTGCATTGTTTAACATTCCCATTCTGACTTTTCCCCTTCAGCTCTTCGTTATTGACAATGGTGCGGACGACTGGCGGATCGCCATGACCATAGAGCGAGTGCTGCTTATCGCTCTGGAGCTGATTGTTTCGGCGGTTCACCCGGTACCAGGGGACTTCAAGTTCATGTGGCGGGCGCGGCTGGCCTTCTCCTACGCTCCCTCGCAGGCGGAGGCAGATCTAGACATGGTGCTATCTGTACCCATGTTCCTTAGACTCTACCTCATCGCCCGAGTCATGCTGCTACATAGCAAGCTCTTCACCGACGCCTCCTCCCGCAGCATAGGGGCACTCAACAAGGTCAGAGGTCAACCCAACGATTCAAAACTGAGAATTTATGGTGTGAATTATTATTTGTAGCATTTGTTTGTGAATATGGCTTTCCTTTCTTCCCATTTCCTTTCGTTTAGCCTGGCCCCATTAGCCCCTGCTGGTTGATATATTCTGGTTGATATAGGCTATGTTAGTAACATATCATCTGATTCCTGTTTTGAGGTCTCTTAAATCACATACTTCTGGAGGGTTCTGCGCTAGCCAAGCCACTGCCTTTGAGATGAATGGGAATGCTAGCGGCTAGCTTTCTTCAGGTATTATAAACAACCTAGTCCAAACCTCATCAGCTTGCCAGCTTTTCCCTTTCCGTCTGCCTTCAATGGCCCACTTGCGCCTAGATTCAATAAACACATCCTCTCAGGAGAATATGCCTTTGTCCCATCCGAATGTGACTGCATGTCAGTGCTGAAGGAGCTGAATCTGTTCAGCTGAAAAAACGCAGTACATAGTGTGGCTGAGGGCAGTAAAGTTCATTTTATGAGGACAATCATGAGCACAGAGACCTGTGGTTTTCAGCGCTGGAGGAAGAGGTTTTGTGTGTTTATGTGGTTTGTTTGGTCTCTTGAGGAAGATGAACCTTTCAGCTTTACTGATGGTTTAAAGATTGTACATTTATAGGCTGGTTCACACTGACCCAACAAACAGCAACAGGGTTCACACACTGATCCAACCTTACGGTGTTGGCGAAGCTACTTTAAAACTGCTTCAAGCTGCTGAATAATAAAACTAGTCAAACTACACTCAAACTGTCAGTGACATTTGAATTGATTTCTTGGACTCCCAAATATGATGACCCCTTTGCTAGGGACGTGTAAAGAGAAACTAACATGGGGCTTACTATCGACTAAAATATTTGTGATTATTTTTATGATTTCTAAACAGTCTTTAGAAAGCATAATGAAAGCATAATTATGTCAAGTTCTGGAAATTTTTGCTTATTTAAGTATTTATTTATTATTTGTTTGTTAATTTTTACACAATTTGCACACACATTTTTTTAAAACCCCTGAACTAAACTATGATTATGAACATGCAAATGTGTTTATTGCATGATTATTAGTTTAATTAAAACTAAAACTAAAACCGGAAAAAATGAACTGTTGCTTGAAGTCAAACAAACTTTATCTAAAATAATTTAAAACTTCATGTACTAAAATAACTAAAACAAAAACTGAAACAAAAATGAATAAAAACTATAGGCATATTAAAAACATTATATAAATACTATATTCTGCCACTGTAAAAAAAAAAAAAGACTAAAAATTTTACTAAATGTTAAGGGCAGACAGTTATTTAAAGGGGTCATATGACGTTGCTAAAAATAACATTATTTTGTGTATTTGGTGTAATGAAATGTGTTTGCGGTTTAAGGTTCAAAAAACACATTATTTTCCACATACTGTACATTATTGTTTCTCCTCTATGCCCCGCCTTTCTGAAACGCGTCGATTTTTACAAAGCTCATCGGTCTGAAAAAGCGAGGTGTACGCTGATTGGCCAGCTATCCAGTGCGTTGTGATTGGCCGAATACCTCAAGCGTGAAAAACGCAGTACATAGTGTGGCTGAGGGCAGTAAAGTTCATTTTATGAGGACAATCATGAGCACAGAGACCTGTGGTTTTCAGCGCTGGAGGAAAAGGTTTTGTGTGTTTATGTGGTTTGTTTGGTCTCTTGAGGAAGATGAACCTTTCAGCTTTACTGATGGTTTAAAGATTGTACATTTATAGGCTGGTTCACACTGACCCAACAAACAGCAACAGGGTTCACACACTGACTGATCCAAACTTACGGTGTTGGGGAAGCTTCTTTAAAATTGCTTAGAGTTACTAAATAATAAAACTAGTCACACTACAGTCAAACTGTCAGTGAAACCAGGCGTTTCAAACTTTTTGATTCCTTGGACCCCCACATATGATGATCCCTTTGCTAGGGACCCGTAAAGAGATACAAACATGGGGCTGATTATAGACTAAATTACTTGTGATTATTCTTATGATTTCTGAGCAGTCTTTACAAAGCATAATAAAAGCATAATTATGGCAATTTCTGGAATTTTAGCCTTTTTTTTTTTTTTTTTCAGAACCCCTGAACTAAACTATTATTATGAACATGCAAATGTGTTTGTTGCATGGTTATTAGTGAACTTAAACTAAAACGAAAGCCATTAAAAAAAAAGATGTTGCTTGAAGTAAAACAAACTTTAACTAAAATTAAATTAAACTTTTTTTAGGTTGCCAAGGCAAAAAAAAATGTTTTTCATTTAGTTTAACTTCATGTACTAAATTAACTAAAACTGAAATAAAATGAATTAAAATGCATATAAAAAACATTATATAAACATTATATAAACACTATATTCTGCCACTGTAAACAAACAAACAAAAAAACTGAATAAAAGGACTAAAATTTTAACTAAAATTTAATGTCAGACAATAATTCAAAATATTAATAAAAACTATAATAGTATCTCTTGATACTAGTAAAATTACTTTGTTTTGTTTTTTTTAATATTAACATACTGTCTCAGGGAGTACTTCCAAGTATATATTTTTGGTCAAAGGGATTTGACTGACAAAAAAGTTTGAGAATCCCTGCTATAAACCATGGGTATTATTTATTAATATGGTGTAGCTGACTATATTAAAGCTACTTAAGGTGGCAGAATCTTCAAAAATATATTATCTGATCTATCTGATCATTTATCATTTTAAAAGAACAGTATTTCTTGTGCTCAAAAACAATGAATGGTTCTAAATGAATCTTGATTCAAGATGTGTGACAAACAGCAGCGTTTAACTATTTCATTATAAAAAGACACCCTTCTGCACAAGAGAGACTTGACTCTTGTTTCTTTTGGAACTGCTTCATTCACATGAGTCACTAAACGTAAACAGACCAATGCTGAGGACATTTAGGAGAGAGCTTTTGAGTATCATGTAGTTGGCTCCGCTGTAATGTTTTCTGTACAACACAATGTGACATAAAATATGTTGTTTTGTCACACTAGGCTGCTACTTATTGGAAAAAGTGGCTAGTTATTGGAAAAGTTATGGAAAAAGCTGAACTACTGTCATGCTACTAAAATTAAGTTAGTAGTTACAACAAAAAACCCATTTGCTATTTGATGTTTCTTGGCATTTGCTGGGTAAGAGTGAACTAGTGTTAAGCTTTGGACAGGAGCTTCATCTAATTGTTTTTGCATTGTTAGGATGCAGCATCACAGCTTGGGGTCAGTTGATGTGACTGATGAATTTTCTGCGGTAATGGATTTTATGATAGATGGCTGTGTATTTTTCAAGCAGGTTTATCTTGGCTCTCCTTTAGATGGCTGATTGATGTCTCTGAATATTGTGTATCTCTTCAGCTTTGTGCTTAAGAGAGACTGAAGAATGACTGCTGTGGCTGTCAAGTGTTTGATAGTTCAAAGTTTGAGTTTTGTCCTGGGTGCCATTAAAATAACCCGAAACAGGTGAAAAGAGTCCTGCTGTAGTTTAATATGAATGGCTGATTGGAGAGGGTAATCACTTTGTCCTTTGAGAGAAGCTCTTGTTTCAAAGAGATGTAAATGCAAATTCTCTTTCCTCTCATGTGCTGTTTTATCATCAATGATCATGGGGTCCATCTTAGCTCAGAGATCTCCGCCTCGCCTCTGGAGAGCTGCCCTTTATGCGACTTTTAAGTAACACAAATCAATAATAATGATGACGATAATGAATATTATTGTTTTCAGTCAAGTATAGATGAAATAGTGTACAAACAAACAATGGCAACAATTCTTGTTCTTCAAACGACCCAGAAAAGAGCTGCATGAGATTCAAACTGAGCTGAAAATGGAAAAAAAAAACGTGTGGAACTGAAATTTGGGCTTCTTGTAGATTTCAGTCAGGGCACACCTAGTATTTCACATTAATTATAATAGTTCAGGTCACAGTCATTATTTTTGCACAAAGACATCACACAACTTTTAATCTCAGATCAAGTTTTAATTTCCAAGTGCAATTGCTGTGACAAATATAAGGCCAAATGTGAGCTTCTGATGGTCTTAATATTAATAAGACCTCCATAAGTAACAAACGGGACCCAGTCTCACCACCACAGCAGCTTTTACTGCCTTTTTGGAGATGATATGCCCTTAAAAAATGTTCAATACTTTTAAAATATATCTTATTTTGCATTTATTTTGTAACTCTATTTATTAGTTGTTCTAATGAGCTAATCTGAATTATTAATTTGTAATTGAAGTTTTTGATTAAATGGATGATGAACGGTTGGACTTTTGTTTTTTTCTCTTTCATTTGCTGTAATGAATCCTAAGAGGCGCAACGTGACAAGCAATTTGTCTGTTCACACATAAAACGAAAATTCTGTGCGACGCAACACCATTTAGCCGATCAGAATGTACTTTATATTTCATAGAGCTGTTCGGTCCTAAAATCCGGAAGAGAAAGTTGTAACTTTTGTTTTGTAACTTATGTAGAAACTAAACTGGCTTTAAAACTATCAACCAGTCAATGTCAAATATCATTTCGATCAATTTGTATTTATGCAATAAATACTACCTGATGAGATTATTGTTTTACTTCTCTTGCATATAAAACAGCTTTTAGGCTTTATAACGGTGCTATAGGTATATTTAAGTGTTTGATGTGCATTCAACAACCTGTTTCATGTCTGATAAATTCATATAAGAAGCGTACATCTTTATTATTAGGTTGAAGTTTTGTTGGTAGTTAAAGAAGAACCTGCATAAATTTCTTTACTATAAACTAGGGATTCCCAAACTGGTGTTCACAAACCTCTGGGAGTTTGTGAGGGAACTGCAGGTTGCTAATAACTACCTATCCATCCATTTTTCAAAGTGTGTGCCCTATATGGTTGCAGGAATAATGAATACAAATGTAAATAAAAAATAGATTATTTAAAGTAAAAATCAAAATAAAACAATTAAAAGATTCATTTATTTGTTTACCTGCATGTCATGTGACCACCAACCAACATCAGAGAACTGTGAATATGCCAATGTGTTTATTGAAGGCTTATTAATGAACTGAAACCAAAAAAAACAACATCAACAACAACAAAAAAACATGTTTGTTGCTAGAAAAAAATGTTAAGTACAATAAATCTTCAAGTAAATATTTTTGGTCAAAGTGGTTGACAAAACTTACAAAGCAAATTTGAGAATCCCATAGAGAAAACTATAGGTATAATTTTTTTATATTGTTTTTCTCTTTTCAGGTGCACTTTAACACACGGTTTGTGATGAAGACCCTGATGACCATATGCCCGGGCACGGTGCTGCTGGTCTTCAGTATCTCCCTGTGGATCATCGCTGCCTGGACCGTAAGAGTGTGTGAGAGGTGAGAGAGAGAACGAGCATGAGCAAGAATGAACAAATGAATAATTGTGTTTCCAACTGCACCTTTCTGTCTAGACGCTGTCAGGTTTCTTATGCTTAATGAGGACTCACCTGAATCCTCACCAATAAGTGGCACTGCCTGGATGATAACACACCGTTTGAGGTGTGCAAACACTCGCTCTACACATCCACTGTTCTGTGGGGAGGAAAAGAGACCAGAGAGAAAGAGGGATCGAAGGAAAGAAAGAGACAGAAAAGGAGCACTTTCATTCACACCCTTGTTTCCAGAAGACCTGTGTATCTAAACAGCATTCCTCCTTTTCCAGACACTCATGCACTCCGGGCAGCAGCCAGTTACGACGTGCATCAACAGATTTCCCATGTTGCATCTTAAAAGGGTCGCGGGATAAACTAGGCCCTCAGGCCAGTGAGTGTTTCCGACTCTACCAGGCATGTTGTCATGGTTACAAACTCTAGATGTGTGTTAGTCTCGGGGTAGATGCTTTAAAATATTGAGGGTTCCCTGGATTGGGGACCTGAGGTTTTAATGATTATTTTGATAGCGGCAGGCTCGAGCAGCGTGATGTGAGTGATGGTTTGCGCATTTGAATTGCCACGTCTGATCAGGGCAGCGTTGTTGTGAGATGAGCCTACAGGGATCTGCTCTATTTTTATGCACTGCACTCAAAGTCATCATGTTAAAGGCCCTTTCCAGAGGAGTCTCCCTGCAGGCTGTGTGCTGCTCTTACTCAGTCCAGCACGCACACATTGGACTTTAGACCTCCCTTAACTGGATGAACTTATTTTAACTACGTTCTTGGGAGGTTGCTATGATGCCTTGAGAGGACTTCAAAGAAACTGTGTACTGATGCTATTGTACAAATAAAATAGAAATCTGCAGTTCTATCTCAAATCTTCTGTTGAAGTCAACTTGAAATTGGCCCTGTTTACTTCTTTGTCTACACAATTCATTTTGTCATTTTAGTAAAAAAAAACGTATTTTCCGGGGAATCAGACCTATGAACTTGGTGTTGTTGGTGTGATATGAGCTTCAGGGAACCTTTAATGTATGCCTACTCTCGTTCTCTCAAAATGCTTTAGAAATTTTGTGAAAACCGAATGGGTTTCCCCCATCCAGCTCATATATATGAGCTGGATGGGGGAAACCCTAATATTTATTTTATTTTTATTTTGTGATTTACTTTTTATATTTTATTTAGGTTCTGTTCTGTTCTGTTTTTTTGTTTTGTTTTGTTTTTTAGACAAACGTGTAACAAACATTTAAGAAGTTTCTCGAAAAGCCTGTGGGCAAACAGTTTCCTTCAGAGTGCTTTGCAGATCAAATTAAGGAATGGAAACATATGAAAGTATTTGATGCGAAAACTTTGATGTGATATTTGTGCCTATTTCACATCCAGTTATTGCTTCTCCATACCTTCCACAGGCAGAACCTTTTCAAAGTTTCTTTCAATAATCAAATCTTTCCCAACTGAACCTCAGCTTCTTTTTTTCTCTCTCTCAGGTACCATGATGCTCAGGATGTGACCAGTAATTTTTTGGGTGCAATGTGGCTCATCTCCATCACCTTCCTCTCCATTGGATACGGAGACATGGTGCCTCACACCTACTGTGGCAAGGGAGTGTGTCTGCTCACAGGAATTATGGTATAAACACACACACACACACACACACACAGCACAGCGATTTCACACCCATGGCAGCAAGGGACAGTCTAAAGATATGTTTTCCTACTCATTATCTTATTTCTAGAAACCCAAACCACAGTCTCACCACCCATGTCTGTTAGCAAACACCAGGATACAGCTTGCAAACATTGAGTGTTTATAGGATGAATCCTTTTGTGTATTCTGGGACGGCACATTTGTTCAGCTTTGAGGCTGTTGTGGGCTGCCATTGTTCTGCCTGATGAGCTTCCAGTACAGTGGCATTAGTTTAATGTAAGCCCCAGGTATTTCTTGCCATAATCTCTCTCTCTGAGCCTGTACTGTATGTCTCTGCTTGAGGAAAGCCTGACAGGTGGTGTATAGCAACGGTTTAGATGTGTTTATTTTGATGTTGAGTTTGCAGATGGTAAATATCTGTTAGTAGAGGTCACTTTCTCTCCTCTCTCTGTTGTTCTGTTTGGAGTATTTGTTCTTCCTGTTCACATACTGTCAGTTTCAGTCTCTAAATATCCTCACAGAGAGACTACAGAGGTGGTTAACGTGACATGGTGGTTATTTTTCTGTTTATTTTTTTTTTAAGGAGTTTTTTGAGATCCTCATCTTTCCTTCTCGATTCCACACACACACACACACACACACACACACACACACACACACAATCGCATAGAAGGTAGATCAGTGAAAAATAAGAATGTCCATTATAAAGAAAAGTAAAGTTTAAAGGAAAAAGGAAAGTTTAAAACTCTAGTTTAAACCACGTGACAAATTATTAGATATGTATACTCTGAATTTCATATGTATTCTTTGAGTTTTTTTAAACATTTTCAAGAATAATTTAAATTTAATGACACTAAAATGTAATGTGGTGTAACGATCAAGTAAATAGGACAACGATATTTTCCTTACACCTTAAAAACATGAGTGTACACAGTCATAATTTAAAAAAAATAAAAAATGAAATGCATTTTTTCATAAAATAAAATGTATTTTTAACAAATATATTATTAAACATAAATATAATTTAATGAAATAAATATACGTTTTTTTGGGGGGTGACATTTTTGCCACCTGAACTAACCATGTCATATGATCTGATATTTTCGGAGACTTGTTGACCTTGACACAGTCACGTGAGTCATTTCTCTATGATTTCATTTCCTGTTTGGCATGTTGGTTACACCACATGACTGTTGAGTTTTTTTATATATTTGTTAAATATATATATACATATATATATATATATATATATATATATATATATACATGTGTGTGTGTATGTATGTAAGAGAGGAAAAGGGACAGAAACAAAGAGATAACAATGCTACTTGGCATGCTAGCATGCAGTCCTCCTCAGATGCACGTAGGAAGCCAATGGAGGATGTGCACATGCATAAATATGAAGGTGTGTCAGGTTTAATTAGAATGTGTGTGTGTATGTATGTATATATTTAACAATAATAATATATTATTCACTATATATAAGAATAATAATATAAATACTGTATATATAAGAATTAATAATAATAACAAAAGATTATGTCAAACTGCATAATAAGGATTTATTTTAAAACATTTCATTATTTTAATGAGATTTTTTTGTTCATTATGATATCAGGGCAGTTGTATCATCTTTACATTTCTGGCTTTATGCTCCCCAAAATGAATTTTAATTAAAAACATGCTTATCAAAGAGCAGATCTATTCAAGTCATTGTGTATATGTTTTATGTATTTTGAATAAATTATTAGATCTGGCCAAATATATATATATATATATATATAGCGATGTGTCATTGACCCAGATAACACTGACATATTCTCACAGTCTTAATTGTTGCAAAGGGCAGCTAATGTTTCAAACCACTTGTGTTCTTTCCATTTTTAAATGTGAGCTACTAAAGAGATGAAACGCTACAGAATAGGTATTAGAGAAAGAGAGAGAGAGAGAAGAGAGAAGAGAGAAAGCGTGTTGGATGTGATTTCTTTTACTGTTAAGAGTGATTGACTTTCTATAGGCAGAAATATGGGACTTGTTGCTATGACAACATCGAAGGCCAACTCTGTTAGACTGTACCACTGCCCTGCGGGAACGGGAGTGGTTGGGCAGGGTTTTAGTTTGCCAGTCTCTTGGTGCTGCTTGAGGATTTAGGGATGCAAGGAGCACCTGTCTATCCTGTCTGCAAATGTAGATGTGGAATGGAGTACATTATATATCAATATAGTGTCTTTAATAACTCACTTCCTCAACTTCCTCATTCAAACACCAACTAAAGGCTATAGATTGTTATAGTTGAGTATTAGCCTTTCTCTAGCGTCATAACAGTGAAGATTCAGCTTTGTCAGCTCTAACACAATGTATTTTGGTCTGAGGGCAGGTGCTTTTTCTTTTCTCCTCATGACATTAATAACCTTCAGATCTGGAAAGACGTGAAATATGAACTGAAATGGAGGATGTCTGCAGAGAACTGGATCTTTCTGACACTCTTTTGTCACTTTAAGAGATTAATGTTTTGTGTTTTATTTGGGAATGTTTTTATACAAGTTGCCATATGGAAACACGTATACACATTTTGACGATGTCCTAGAGGGGTTTTCCGTGGATGGTCGTCATGTTTTATTAAGTGGTGAATATGGGCAACAAAAGTGCTTCTTGAAAACGGGCTTTTTTGATTTATATTTATGTCTTGTGAAATGGGTCGAGAGTATTTTTGGACTTACGTTTCTCTTCTGTATGTCCTACAAGTGGGTTAAAAAACATTCCATTAACATCACACACACACTATACACGTATACGCCATACACAGTCATAGGAAGCACACACACTTTTATTAGTCACTTTTTAATTCAAATTCATTTCTTATTAGTAGTTCTGTGACCTCATTAACACCTCCACTACCCTTCTTGTCACTTTTTTCCCCCAGACCTCTCTTTCTTTACTAAACTATTGTTTCTCTCTTCTTGAACTGAAATTTTATTCCTCTCTCCCTGTCTGCATCACTCCAACTCTTCACCTCTGAATGTGTTTATTTCCTCATTTTCCCGCAACCTGTCTCAGTCTCTTTTCGTCTGCGTGCCTCTACCACTTTGGTGTAGTCGTTGGTAATACCTTCAGTTTACAGGAATAAACCGCTCTCTCTCTCTTTTTGTATCACCCTGGTCTCTTCTCCAGTGATGCCTATACTGTTCTCAGAAAATCTCAAGAATCTCGTGTCAGGGTCATATTCCATCCATCCATCCATCTATCTATCTATCTATTTTTTAATTACATAAAATTATATTTTGTATATAATGTATACAAACTGTATTTCACAATATTACTGTTTTACAGTATTTTTGATCAAATAAATGCAGCCTGGTGAGCATAAGAGACTTCATCTTCACATCATTAAAAATCTTACTGACCCCAAACATTTAAACAATATCTCAAAAGGAGATATTATTTAAACATCAGAGCTGCTATATGTTAGGTGAAGATTCGAAACTGGTCCCCTTTCGCACTAAACAAAAACCTGTACCACTAAACTTTTTTCCCCTTTTGTCATGCCTTATCTCCCCTAGGGAACCAAGTATACAGAACTGCTACTGGTTCCCCTGGTTAAAAGAAATAGGTGCATGATGCCACAGAATGTAACACTGCAAAAAATCCTAACAGTCCTAAAATTGTCTTCATTTTTTATTATTACATTTTTTTCTTATGATTTTGCCTGACTTATTTGTAATTTATCTCCTTTTACTTAAACCACTTCTTTTTTTCTCTTTCTAATGCTCTCTCATCTGGAATGAACTGGAGTTAATGTTTCCATAGCCCATCCATGGGACCTTCCTTATGTTGTTCCATGTGACCTCTACTAATGATACAATTATGTAATGTTTTCATGCATGTGTGTTCTCTCACCTTGACCTTGTCTCGTGTCTCTCGCAGGGAGCAGGATGCACTGCATTGGTTGTTGCCGTGGTAGCCAGGAAGCTTGAATTGACAAAGGCGGAGAAGCATGTGCACAACTTTATGATGGACACACAGCTCACCAAACGGGTAAACACACAGACACACATACACTCACGCTTCACTAAATGGACACACAGACACAACTTTATTTTCAGAAAAGCATATACATGTACCAGTTTTCTCTCTCCGTAGGTCCTTTTAAAATGTTTATGTACTTAAAGAACTCCGAAATAGCTCCTCATATCAAATATGTAGGCAACATCATGGCCGACATCAGTGACTAGAAGGCTGGTGATCAATAATTGTAAGGCAGATTAAAAAAAATCACTTTAGCAGTGGAGTGCTGCTTCAGAGGAGCAGCTACAGTAAATGCCTTCCTCAAGTGAGGGAGTAAGAAAGCGGATGGAAAATGAGCCAGTTTTTTTTTTAAAGTTTATTACCTCACACGCACTCAATTGCCTCAGTTTAACAGGCTGTCAGGGTAAGAGAGAAAGAGAGATTGATAAATGCTGTAGAGTTACTGTGGCAATCATCCTCATACATTGAGTTTGCCGCTACTATGGTTACAAAGCTCTACGAAAAGAGAAAAAATGCGCTCGCAACTTTGACCTCACAAACCTGTTGCCGTGGAGACATGGCGGCAAAAGGTTTACCTTTAACTGGATGCCAGGGAGCAGGATGTTCCTCTGTCTCCGCATTAGAAGGTACTGACAAATGCTGGTTTTTTTCAACCTAATTTTGGGTCAAATATGGGCTAATCCAATTGTTGGGTTAAAAATGTTACCAAAATTTAACCCAAATGGGTTAGTCCATATTTGGGTTGGGATAAAACAACCCAGCATGGTAAAGTATGGTAAAGATGGGCAGGCTTCTCAGGCTAGAATTGTTTACCACAAACTATCTTTAAATATAAATGCTAATGTGCTCTTTATAAAGTATTCCAGTTTTCTAATCATGTTGGTACCATTTTCACAAGTTTTCATAAGTGGTACATATATACAGTGGTGTGAAAAAGTTTTTGCCCCCTTCCTGTTTTTTTAATTGTTTGCATATTTGTCACACTTAAAAGATACGCTTCCGAACTTATCACACTTGTAAAAGCCGGTCTTCAAGAATAAATATGCATTCATGAGGGTTGTAAATATTTACTTTCATGCAATTATTGTTTTTAAAGGTTATAATGTGATGAACACACAACAGAATGATCTTTCAGTTTAGCCATTTTAACTACCTGTTTTTTTCAGTACACTCTTAAAAACAAAGGATCTTAATAGGCACCTATGGTTCCATGAAAAACATTTAACATCCATAGAACCTTTCCATTGCACAAAAGATTCTTTATGGAAAATGGTTTTTCAGATTATTAAAAAGCTCTTCACACTAAGAAAAATGGTAAAAGTGTAGCAAATATGCAAGATACGAGTTATAAATCATCCATAGGCAACATGCTTATATTACCTAATCAAACTGACAAAATCCATAATGCTTTAAATATCTATCCAGTGTTTAATCTAAGGTGTGATGAATGAAGAAATGATACAATCATGAGGTTTTGTGCCAACTCTTGAGAGTAGCCCAGAGTATATGATCAATTATACAGTGAAATGACTCCATTAACTCTATTGTAAAAGTGTAGTGCATATCCTGTAAACTTACTTTTTTCTTGGAGAAATGTTCTATGATTGAATTGGGGAGCTAGTCTGGCAGCTGCTGTAATGGTAAGGCTTCAATTTACCACAGTCAACAATGATGGCCCAGACTTCATTACAGTTCCCTGCCCTCTGCCTCTTTCTCTCTGACGTCTACTTGCAGCTGCTTTGACCTCTCTGACAGTCTTTCTCTTGCTCTCTTGTCTCATCTTGTCTTTGATTGATTGTATAGTACCTAGTAGTAATTGCCATGTGAAAAAAAACTATACGGCAATACTGTATGAAGAGGTCATTATGGTTGGTTAAGATGTTGACTCTCAAACGCAAAAATAATCAATCAAACCTGTTGAAACTGTAGGTAGAGCAAATAGTTTGTTGATTAACTCTTTAGAACAGTTTCGATTAAATCAGTGATTCTTAAACAGGGGCCGTCAGCAAACTTCCAAGAGGGCCTCAACATGAAAATTATTTAAAATAAGACAAAACAAACAATAAAATAGGCTAAAGCAACCAAAAATATTGTTATTTTCCATCACAATTTTGGGAAACCTTGATATATAAGGTAGCCCAATTTAAAAAATGTGATTTCAGGACCCAGAAAAGTCATGTAAATAAAAAAAAAAGTCAAAATCCATGTGCATTTTTATAACGAATATACATTTTTCTAGTTATATCAAATTCTAAAATATTTTATCATGTAGGAAAATATATTTAAAAAAATTATTTTTCAGTAAATCATCTGGAAAAGTCACAGGGCCTTTGAATATTGTTGTAGACAGTAGTGAGCCTTGGGGCCCAAAAATTGAGAACTGCTCTATTAAATGATGATCAAATGTTTTAAAATGAATGATGACAGAGAAACAAATAAAATAATAACATGGGTAATGCAATTTCTTAAGTGAAATGTGTTTTTAAAAGAAATAGTGATTAGTACTTAAAAAAATGATTTTTTATTTATTTTTTTTGCGATGTAGACTGTCAGATAAACTTTGTGCTGGTATATCTGAGCTATACCATCAATTTGCATGATGATTTTTCCTGAAATGTGATATTTATGTGCAGGGCCGCTTCTAGGCATAGGCGACTTAGACTGAATAATTTGAAAACTATCAAATCAGTGCTTAGAAAAGTGGTTGTAGGGACAATATGGATTAGTAATGGCCCTTTGTATGTAAATAGGTCAATAATATTGTACGATCAAGTTTGTGTATTTAGTAGATATAAGGGAGCTGTTCTGAACTTTATTATTATTGTAGTAGTATTTATTAATCACTATAATACTGCTTCAATGTCATTTGGATTTCAGATTCCAGAAAACTCCACTTGTAGACTGCAATGAGCATCCCTGCCTAAATTATATCTGGGATCATCTTTCTCGCTCTCTCATTCTCTAGCTTGCCCTGTCTCTGGCTCTTCTCATAAATGAGACCTGCACTGAGGTTGGGCCAGAGCTCCTACTGTTGTATTATTAAATACACTGACCACTGTTAATTAATCAGAGCTGTGCAGTGCTAAATCCAGACACAGTGATTAAAAAAAAAGCCTGGTGCTGCCCTATGGATGGAGGAATACTGTGAAATCAGGAGCTTATTAAAAGCGGGAAGGTTCTATCATCCCTCCGTTGCCCACCGAGGATGTAATTGTTCTTTTCTCCGAAGTGGTGCCCCTTTGAAGTCTCCTCATTCATTTTTCTTATTCAATTTTGTCCTTTATTTGCTCTTCCTCTCCCTTTTCTGGTGCCATATGTGAGATTTAGAAAGCATTTGTGGCTTCGGGACATCACAAACGAATCATACGATGCACAAGGAGGTCTTCGAGGGCAAGAGGCAGTAGTTAAAAATATTGTAATATTTGAACCTCAAAGCATTCTGTTGTGCCCCTTTCACACATTGTATTTCAGTACAAAAACATGCATCTTATTCACTAACCACCCGCAATCCTGTTTAACCAGATGCTAAATGAACTAGCATAGCGCAACACTATATTTAATTAGGTTCATGTAGTGAATCAAGTGCTAAAAAATGCAGACTGAATTTACCTTTACACTTCCTGATATAACAGTACAGGAACTGAGATTAAAGCCACATTTCCACTATCTCCAAATCTGCGCAAAATTATTGCATTTTGCCCCAAGTGGCAGCCCCTCAGGAGCTTTTAAATTGATCGTGAAGCAGCCATCACCTTCTGCTTATTTACCACGGTAATGTGAATAGATAATAAATACATGAATATATACAGTACACAAAATAAATGACCACCAAAAGAAAAGTACTTTAGAACTAATAAGTGTAAATAAATAAAATAATTAATTTGACATAATTATTCATAAATGCACATTTTATAGTCTTTAAAGATATTGCGTATTGAGTATAAGGATTTATCTGGCATTTTTGTCAAAATTTAGTTCACATAATCTTATTCTGTGGCAATTTATTTACATCATGTGATGTTTTTTTTTTTTTTTTAAGTTGTGTGCATTTTGAGACTTTTTTTTTAGAAAACAAAAAGGTTCTATCTATAAATATATGGAATGCAAAAACTTTGGAGATCAATATCTCAAAACTGCTCAGAATGTAGATAGAACCTTATAATTCCAAGGTGGAATTGGAAACTCTCACATCACAGTCATCTTAATTAGAATACATAACTTTTGGTCGAATGGTCACATATAGTTTAACTGCAAAAGTTTAAATATTTTAATCGATTTGAGGCTCAAATTTCATCCAAATATTCCACATATGCATATGATTGCAACTCCATGCAGCTGCCGTACATCTCTCCATTGGAAATTAATGACTTCTGTTTTTCTGTCTGTTGTTCGTCAGACCAGAAAAGGCGGCTTTAATTTTGTCCTTCAAAATTTTACCACAAAGATATATTCTCTCTAAAGCTCTAGTCTCTAACACTAAAGCTATATTGTAACAGCTTTAGAGTTGACCCTCTTTTATTGGACATTGCTGGTCTGGGGCCAGAGTAGTGAATTGACCGGATGACAGAATTATGTGCTACAAAATCTGTTTTCAGGTCACTCTGGAATATCTCCCAAGAGGACCTTTAATTTGGCAGACGTTTGGGGTTGTGCGCGTGTATTGGCGAATCAGAGCTGTGATAACTTTCTCCTGAGATGCTTTTCCTGTTGCTAATATTGTTGTTATGGTGACATGTCCCCTCAGATAAAGAACGCAGCAGCGAATGTTCTACGAGAGACTTGGCTGATATACAAGCACACCAAACTGATGAAGAAAATTGACCACTCCCGCGTACGCAAGCATCAGAGGAAGTTCCTCCAAGCCATTCACCAGTGAGAAAAACAACCTCCCATCACAGACACACAGCTTTACACAACCAATTTACTCAAACTCTCAACTAGGCACTTTATATTCTCACATTGATCACACACATTGGACCAATAAACAACAAAAGTGCAAAGTGAACTTTAGCAATGTAAGCTAAAATCACACAAAAAGCATTTGAAGTGCTTCGCATTTGGGCTGAGTGGTAGTTGGCATTTCTGGCCTGTCCTCTGACACGGTATCTGAGGAAGAACATGACAAATATCTTCACAAACTGAAGGTATCTGAAGGTGGCAGCTTTTTCTAATAGCTGTATGTGCTAATTTATCAAGCTTCATCAAGCTTTTTTCATTTACATTCAAGTGGGATAAAGTGTGTTTTCTGTACCATTAATCTCTTCAGACCTGTTTATTTGGACTACATCTTGAAACTGTGAAACTTTAACTTGAGATTTATGATGTAATTCAGTTTTTTGTATCATCCAAATACCAAATTCTTTATATTTTGGTGTTTTCAGGCCTTATGAGCAGAATTTGATCCCGCAGATCATGCATGTAGCACCCATTGTAAAGAGCCATTCACACAAACAACGATAACTATAATGAATACGTTTTAATAATCATTAATAAAAACATCCAATCAGAGCATTTAAAGCGACAGACTGCAGTGCACACTTATAATAAACATAATGTTATTGTCCTTTGGTTTAGATTATATATAATCAGCTTTAAAGGGATTGTTCACCCAAAAATGAAGTCATCATTTAATCATCCTCATGTCACCCCAAACTTGTATGACTGCTTTATTTTTGGGTAAACTTTCCCTTTAAAGGGATAGTTCACCCAAAAATGAAAATTACCCCATGATTTACTCACCCTCAAGCCATTCTAGGTGTATATGACATTCTTCTTTCAGACGAATACAATCGGAGTTATATTAAATAATGTCCAGGCTAAAGGCCTTCTGAAGCGAAGCGATGCGTTTGTGTAAGAAAAATTATTATTAACCCCCCGGAGCCATGTGGACTTCTTTTATAATGGATGGGTGCAATTTTTTGGACTTCAAATTTTGGGCTACCATCCACTCACATTATAAAGCATGGATTAGCCTGGACATTATTTAATATAACTCCGATTGTATTCGTCTGAAAGAAGAATGTCATATACACCTAGAATGGCTTGAGGGTGAGTAAATCATGGGGTAATTTTCATTTTTGGATGAACTATCCCTTTAAAACCAAACGAGCCTCTGCCAAGCGGTTGCTTTGGTGGTGGACTGCAAATGCCGGGTTGTTTCAACCCAACTTTAGGTCAAATATGGACTAACCCAACTTTTGGGTTAAAAATGTAATTAAAAAATTTAACCCAACAGCTGGGATAGTCCATATTTCACCCAAAGTTGGGTTGAAACAACCCAGCATTTTTTGGAGTGTGGACGAATAAGCGAGCGCTAATGTTTATATGGCTACAGCTAGCTTGTCTTTTAGCAAATCAGTTAGAACTGCTGAGCAAATGTTACGGCACCTAATTAATATCCATAAGCCCATCCAATTTGGTAATAACATGTCCCTCTGGCTTTTCAGATTGTCGTTACACTACTATAGTGACTATGTTTCCCTATTTTTGATTGTCTGTTTGGCCAAACTGTGACTACTGTATCAGCTTCTTTGACTGTTAGCTTTCTGATGCTAATGCTATCCTCTGTGTGGGTGCCCACCACACCACACACATACTCATCATTTTAAAAACTCTAATCCTCCTGTCACTGTTTTGTCGTGGCCCTGTCCGCCGATTTTAAGGGCTCCTTTCAAAACGAAGGCTGTCTTTTAAAGAAATCCCACACTTATGCAATCCTTTTAAGTCTAATGCTTTTAGGATTTACACCGTAATTGCATATTCATCTTGGGGGATTCTCATCAACAACAAACAAATAAAGAAAACAAGATGATTAAGTTAATTAGCTATTTGAGGTTCACAATTGAGGGCTGTTGGTGCTAGAGAGATTAGAAGGAGGTCTAATGGGTTGTGTGTGTGTGTGTGTGTGTGCTTGTGTTTGTCCCTGTTTTTGTAGATTGCGAAGTGTTAAAATGGAGCAGAGAAAACTCAGTGATCAAGCCAATACTCTGGTGGACTTATCAAAGGTAAGACTACTGTACATGCACACACATCAACACAAATCACAGACATGGTCGCACATCAGAGCCCATGCACGCATATGCACGTTACATCTGATAGGAAACAGTAGACACCCACACACACTTTCAGTGACATTGTGTTCCCTTTTCTGCAATTTTACCATGCCCACACACACACACTTTATAACACCCAAGGGCTGCAAGCACATCTACTGCAACACAAAATGCCCGGTGACACACATACCTCTGCTTTCCCAAATATATCTCAGCATTCAACTGTTTCCATGCTGACCCGTTTTGTTTCTGTGGCTTTGTGTCTCCTAGCAACCTGAACAAATGTTAAAGCAGGGATGACAGTGGGAGCGAGGAGACGAGGAGAGGGAGAGGGTGGGAGGGGAGAGAGACAGGAAGTTAAAGAATGACAGAAAACGTGTGCAATTCAAGATATTTTTCTTGATGACTGTGTGCGTTTGGGCGTTTTTTTTCTGAATGTAACTAGTGTTTTTATTTCTTTTATGTGAGAGTGAGTTGTTGTGTGTTCCTAGACTGTGCACCATTTTCAGTACAGTGTACATGTTGTGAGCTGACCTTTATTTTTATTTTTTATTTTGTGCTTTGTATGAAAATCAATTCATTTGGGTCGCTTAAGGTACATTTTATTGCATGCTTTCTCTGCCCACTTTTGAAGCATTTTTTTCTCTGAATGTTTTTTATTTAACAATTTACAATTGTTTATTTAACTTCACAGCAAAAAACATTTTCTTAGGATTTTTGTCTTCCCATTAATAATATGTAAAGATCCATAAAGGAAGGTAAATTTATTTGGGACATGTTCACTGAAAACCAGTGTTAATATCTTATGCAGCTTTGCTTCTCATATTTCTTGCCCGAGTGGCAATTTTTAAACATTTTCTATTAATTTTCCCCCCCTTTTTTTTTT
Source organism: Sinocyclocheilus rhinocerous (assembly GCF_001515625.1). Taxonomy (NCBI): domain Eukaryota; kingdom Metazoa; phylum Chordata; class Actinopteri; order Cypriniformes; family Cyprinidae; genus Sinocyclocheilus; species Sinocyclocheilus rhinocerous. Next base: position 1,268,268 of record NW_015659312.1, read on the forward strand.
AGCATAAACCTCACTAACTTTTACTAGACTTGTGCTTAAAGCCAAAATATTTGCCAATGAAACAAGAAAAATAAACTTCATTCAAGATATGTTCTTTGAAATCAAGTAATATTGTCTCAAATTGTTACTTCTCAAGTAACTTTATCTTGAATATTAACTTGAATTTAGACATTTTTATTGTACAAGCAATCCAAAAATAGTCATTAAGACTAAGACTACTAGACTACTGTAAGTTATTTTACCTGTTCTTCTTACACAGAGGACCATTTTATTGCTCGGATGGTACCCTTTCAATGCTTAGGAGACCTGTTGGAGATCTTAGTTACATTTCATTCAAGTTTCAACTTTGTCTCAGATGTTTCTCTTAAACTTCCTGAGAATAAACACAAAGAGACTATTGACATACACTTGCATAGAACTAGAAAATTTATATGAATTTCATAGTTTAGATGATTTCACACTTTGAGCATAGTTTCTCATTGAGAAACTCAAAAGGAAAAACAGGGAGATTTAGTCTTTTTCTCAAGAAAAATTGAAGAAGCTGAAAACTCAAGCAAAAGTCTCCATTTAATCTCTGTTTAATTTGATTTGGCTGTCTAGCCAAAGCAACGGAGATATTAAAGTCAAGATGAGATCAAAATTGACCTTGTTTACTTAATGCACATTCCTGGACCTATTACGAACAGTGCATCAGTGCATGTAGAAATTATTGTCATCATAATCGTTCATAAAAATATAATAACTTACTCTTCCTCTGCTTTTCTTGTCACTATTGAATAATGCTAACCAACAGCCAAATATCTACTTGTTTTTACTCCATTATGGTGCATAGCGCCTACTGTTCACAACCCAATCATTTCCCGATGGATAAGTCCCATCATGTTTCATCCAATACTTTTTATTAGTGAAAATCCTGTTTTACTCAGAAACATAACACATTAAAAAGCAAATGGATTGTGAACACCATGTTGACTTTAAAGAGGTCTCATTTGAGATTTTTATTTCCTCTGGGTATTTATTGCTCCATTTATTATCGCTGCTCTTCTATTTAATCTTTCTTCTGTTCTTGTGCAGTATTTGTACTCTTTTTCTTTTTGACTGCTCTGCATGCCTCACTTTACTTTACCACTGTATTTCTGTCTAACTACGCTCTCATTCTCTCTCCACATAGATGCAGAGCGTCATGTATGAGCTGATGTCTGAGCTGAACGACCGCAGTGAGGATCTGGAGAGGCAGATGTTAAGTCTGGAGCAGCGGGTGGAGCAGCTGACGGCCGGCTTTAACGTTCTGCCCGCTCATTTGTCGGCCACGCTCAGCGCCCAGCACGCCACGCTCATTCAACTATTGCGTGAGCGTGATGCCAAGGTCCTGAGCCCCACTGTGCCCTCTGTGCTCTCACCCACCGCTGCCAGCCTGCCTCTAGCCAACCCCCCCTCCGGCTCTGGCTCCGTCCCTGTCCCGACTCAGCCCACCGAGGACAGTCCCAACACCAGCAGCTCCAGCTGCTGAGAGCTCTGGTGCGGGAAGTTCCCTCCGGGGTGGAGAGAACTTGGATTAGTCGAAACGAAGAGATGACATAACCATACACACGCATTCACATACAGGTGCATCTCAATAAATTAGAATGTCGTGGAAAAGTTCATTTATTTCAGTAATTCAACTCAAATTGTGAAACTCGTGTATTAAATAAATTCAATACACACAGACTGAAGTAGTTTAAGTCTTTGGTTTTTTTAATTGTGATGATTTTGGCCTAATTTATTGAGATGCACCTGTATGATGCACTGTAACTACGAGCATTACGCAGCTTAGCGCCACAGAATATACAGTATCACGATGAAGGAGACGCTGACATTTGCACAAAAACCCTATGACAAAACTGCCATATTTCATGTAGTCCACAAGACGGACGTACTCTACTGTTACCATGAATGTATACATTTTAGAAGACACTGACTCAGACATGTTAACATGCATGGACGCTCACTCACACACACATTTTTCTGATTCCGTCTTTGCTACCAAAGTGCTCCGTCTATAGTTGACTGAAATGGACTGAGGTGTGTGTTGCAAAACAAGGAACTAGGGTGGTTGGGATTAGAGAGAGTATAAATAATCAACAGCTGAGAATGTTATGAAATCTGGACAGCATTTTTTTACAGTCTGCAAGAGACGACACAGCCATTTGAGCAAAGCATTATTTCGAAGAGCAACGCTGAAGCCATTCGATACGTTATAAAACCCACCCCATCAAGGTGGAACAGCTGCTCACACGGAAATAACTGTAGAATGAGTGATTATAGTCATTTTCTTAGTGGAATTGCTTCTATTATAATGGTGTTGGAATAAGAGTCTATTTTACTTCCGACTCCGTTTAAATGGAGAGACCATTTTGAAAACTGACTAATAGTGACATCCTGTGGCCGGAATACTGAAGTACATCCGCTTGGAATATTGTACAGTATGCTACTACTGAAACTTAGCTTTGTATCGCTCCGTTTTTTTACCATTAATAATTACTAACGCAGTTATAGCTCATATTTATTATAATTATACGATAGCCTTCTTCTCATTCGTCATGGAAATTATTATTGCTGTATAAATAACGATTTTATTAATATTAATTATAGGGGAGGTGCCGTTTGAGGTTGAAATTATTTTGTAATTTTATTTTACCAGAGAGAATTAATAAAGTATATATCTATACATGACTGTGTCTGTGTGTGAGTATCATTGTGTGACTGACAAGATTTGCGTCTGTGAAAATGGTGCAGCATCAGTGTAGCCTTTTAGTTCACAATGCGAAAATGACCTTTTTACATTTACATTCAATAACCTAGAGGATGTTTAAAATGTATTCATTTGATCATTGACAATAATCGACTGCTTGATTTTATAATCCGCAAAATTACATTATTATTTTTATTTTTTTTTTTACTTAAAGAAAAACGTATGTTTGGTTTTGAAAACACCGCCAACAGGTTGAAAATAATCGTTGAGCGTCTTGTAAAAACAGAGCACGATTCTGGTGATGACAATCAAATCATACATTTTTTTTCAAAAATCAACAGCGACAGGTGTCATTGTAACGACCAGTGCTGTTTACCAGCGCCAAACATTACTCTAAATTGAGCTCTTAAAATTGAGACTAACTAGTTTGCGGTTTCTGCTCGTGTCCCTGCTTCGAAAATGATGTTGTTGAGCCACCAGCAGTATTCAGTTGTGTATTGTAGTCGAGTTTAGAGCATCAGTTTCAACATGCCTACGATAGAGAGAGCAGTTTGGGGGATTTTGCTAATGAGCTCATTGATTACACTCAGTAAGTCGACTAAACTGAACGTTCCCAAGTTGCTGTTACCTCTCAGCACTCATGTGCCTGTGAACATCACACTGACAGCACAGAGAGGATGCTACAAATGGTGAGTGACAGGGGCTGTGGCGCATACTCGGCTTAACATACCATTCTGTCCCATTACGTGCCGTCATGTCTGAAAGGTTATTAATTCAATCAGTTAATTTCTTCTTGCCTAACAACTAAATTCAAACAATCTTGTAGTGACATCATCTCCAGGGTGGAAACAGTTTGGTTTGCATGCATAGGGTCACTACCCTGCACTACTGTTCAGAATGCAGTTTAGTTTACAATGAATTGATATTATTACACAGGGCCGTCCTTAGCTGACGCGGGGCCCGGTGTGACCGCACCAGTTGCACCCCCCTAAGGACGGCCCTGTTATTACAGTATATCAGAAAACTTAAATTGCATTTGATTTTGAATGCTCTTGAGACATGAGACTAAAAATATCCCACAACTTTATTTTATTTTATTTATTTATTTATTTAAATGGCCATTTTCACTGTGAAATGAATCAGAGATGATCTCTAGAATGTTCTTGATGCAAATGTGCTATTTAATTTCCTCTTCACTTTATCAAAATTATGACATAAATCATTCCACTGTTCAAAAGTTTGGGGTTGGTATGATTTTTTACATGTTTTTAGAAGTTTCAAATGTTCACCAAAGCTGATCAAAAATACAGTAAAAACCGTAATAATGTAAAATATTATTACAATTTAAAATGACTAATTTCTATTTGAATATATTGTAAAATATTATGTATTCCTGTGATGGCCAAGCTGCATTTTCATCATGATGCAGTCTTCTGTGTTTAGTGTCACATGATCCTTCTGAAATCACTGTAATATGCTGATTTGGTGCTTTAAGAAACATTTTTTATTATTATCCCCAAACTCTTGAAAGGTAGTGTAATTATCAAAGTCCTTCTTCATCATGAAGGCCCCTTTCCCATATTCCACATGCTATGAGTTTTTTATAATTTGAAGTAACTGTGCTTAAATGTCCTTCATAGTGATTCTGTGATGCATAAACTTTTTCAGTTTTGTAGCCTCATTATGTCAAGAATCAGCCAGTGGCAGACGTTCTTATTTTAATTACTTTTTTACATTACAAATGTCTGTAAAAACAAACACATTCCTGAATTATTTGCAGAAAAGTATGTAGAAAATGAACAATATAGACAATACGGTGTTGCCTTGCAATCATGTGTCTGACTCTGTTGCTGTCTGCCTGACTTTAGGGTGTCCTCTAAGCCTGAGACTGTCAGGGTGTATCCGCTCTCCGCTCTCAGCCCTCCGGCTCTGCTGCCCCTCTCCTCCTGCAGTCAGCAGTGCTTGGTGTCAGCTCTGTCCTCCCCCCAGGCTGTCCCTCTCCATACTGTGGTCCAGGCTCAAGACCCTGGTGAGCAAGAGGATGGGACAGTAATAAATATACATGCTTTTTCTTTCTACTGAAGGACATATGGCACCGTTGCAGCAGTACAGGTTATTTTTCGAAGGCAATTCAAATGAAATGTATAAAATATGATACTATTTTCCATATGAAATGAACCGGCATTTTAATTAACAAATAAATGCTGAATGCACTCAGCTAGCTCACTCTTTGCCTCACTGACTGCTCGAATGAAAATGCAGTGCACACCATTTAAAGGGGTCATATGATGCTGCTAAAAAGAACGTTATTTTGTTAAGATGGTTATGACTGTGCTCTGTTCTTGGCCTGATCCACAGGAAATACTTTTAGCTGTCTGGCTGGCTTGAAATTTAATTGGCGGCTGGCAAAGGAGTCTGATGCAAAACAGGCAGTGAGGTGAACAAGGGTCTTTAAGTGAAGAGAGAGGGAGAGAGACAGGAAAAATGCATCAATGTACAGCATGTCTTGTTTTCTGTGATTATCGTAGGTTTGTGCGTCACCATGATGCAGGGTACGCTCCCCCACCTCATATCCTGTCTCTAGAGGATGCCGGTCAGCGGGGGGAGAGTGTCTTGCTGTATGGGATTCACAGTGGCTCAGCACTTATAAAAGTGTCTTTTCTTCACCCTGAACATAAGGTATGAAAACATATTCAACACCAAGCAGAATTATTGAATATAAAAATTCTGGCAGACGCCAATAATTATTTTATTTTTATAAGTAATGGTAATGGTAACCATTTAATGGGCAGTATTAAAAATCTATACTATATTGCCTAAAAAAAAATAAAAATTAGGAGCATGCTAGAAATAAAAGTTAAAATATAAGTTATAGTTTTAAATGTGATGTCTACAAAGTGAAATTGGATATCACAACATTTTTCTATTAGGTAATGATACTGCACAGGTCAATTGAATGTTAAAATTGGTGAAAATGAGTGTGCAAAATTTAAAAATCCAATATCAGCCTATATACACTACAATTGAAAAGTTCTTTTTCAATAGGAGTCAGGAGTCTTTTTGGCATTTCAATTATGTTAGAATATTATAAAATAATAATTATAATATATTTATATACATTTTATTATTAATAATATATTCATTTTAAGTCATCATGTGGCCCCCTTGGAACTTTTTTGAAGACCCCTAGTGGGCCCTGGCCTCTTGGTTGAGAACCACTTTCACAACTGTTTTCAATGTTGATAATAATAAGGAATGATACTTGATCACCAAATCAGCATATTAGAATGATTCCTGAATGATCTTTTGAACTGAAGACTAGAGTAATGGCTGCTAAAACTTCAGCTTTGCTATTACAGAAATAAATTACATTTTAAAATATATTAAAATAGAAAACAGTTGTATAAATTGTAATAATATTTCACTGTATTAATGCTAAGTTCTGTCATGAAACTCTAGATGGCGCAGGCTGATGGGTCCTTAACGCAAACTGATGATATTCACAGCGTTAAACTACTTGGCACAAACTGATTGGGTCATGTTGCATACGCAGTCAATTGGCTTGCTGCTTTACATTTAAATGGCTGGTTAGCATTCACTAGAGCATTTCGCAGCGTGCTTTCAGAATTCCTCTGAAACCCTCCACCTTCCCCAGCTCCACCTGTATAGATCTGCTACGGGTTATTTTATATGCTATTTGTGCAGCAGCAGTATGTCTTAAATATGCACACAGCACTGTTTTGGCGTATGTACTGGCAATAGCAAGTTCCTGTACTTGCTTTGCAGCAGCAATAATCTACAACAACAGCAATAACCAACAGCAGCAGCAATTCTGCAGTGTAGCAGATCTATTCCGCCAAGACCAAATACATTAACATTGTCATATCCATTACCGTGCTAAAATCTTCAGAGAGTTCTCATGATATAACTGTTTACTGTATTTTTTAATGAAATAAATGCACCTTTGTTGAGCATAAGAGACTCAAAAACATAAAGCTTATACTGACCCCAAACACACCATATGTAGATGTACAAATTGTTTGTTTTGTAATTTATCTGCTGATCAATCAAATATTATGATGTTAATGGTAATATATTCTAATTTGTGTGTGTGTGTGTGTGTGTGTGTGTGTGAATGGGGTGGGTGTTCAGCATGTAAAAGCAGCTAGTGTGACTTTGTTTGTGATAGACAGACTACACCTGAGTCCAACGGGAGATACATACCTGCTACAGGGATCCACCATCAGATACACTCTGTGGAAAACTTCTGAGCAAGAAGGAGAGACTGGTACAAATAAAATCTATATACATCCTGCTGGTTTATGCTAGTTTACTGCTGGTTTAGCTGGTGGAGCAACATAGCCATATTGTTAACTAGCAAAAAGCGCTGATCAACCAACATGGTGAATATGCTTGACTAAGGGCAGCTTGCTGGTTAAGCTAGATAAGAGGTCTAGTGGGGACTAGAGACATAGCAATAATAAACTGATTGACTGGCATTTTTTTTTCTTTTTACTGATATTGGTCATTTGATGGGCCTCTCAACAGCATTCACAGGTGAAGTAATTTTTTTCATGTATTTCTTAATTAATCAACCATTCATAACCATTCATTCTTATGTCAGAAAGGCCCGTTCACATCAAAGACGATAACTATAACTATAAAGTTTAAATAATCATTCTAATTCAATAAGAACAGGGAAGTCCATACTAGAACTATAAAGATTACAACATAGAAAAATTATATTGTTGGAATCACTCTCAGAAACATAAATGATCTTGAAAAGTTGATGACTCAACTTTTAAGAGCTTGACCATTTAATGCAGCAGATAACATAACTTTATCTAATATAGTTATCGTTATGTTTATAGTTATGGTTCTTGGTGTGACAATTAGATATATCCCAAAACAAACAATATAAATAGTAAATCAATTTTCAACCATCTCGACTGTAAAAAAGCATAAAGAACAACAAAATAACAATTCAACAAATCATTATTTAGGTATTATTGTGTCAAATCCAGAAATAAAGCAATATAAAAAAAAAAAAAATGGTTCTGCATCTTGGTTATCTGGACACCTAAACATGCAAAAAGTATTGCTGTCACAATTTAAAAAAAAAAATCAGAAATCAGAAAGAGCTTTATTGCCAAGTGTGTTTGCACATACAAGGAAAAAGAAAATGTCAGTAGACAGAATTGTGAATGTACAGAATTGTTCATGTAGAGGGGCAGTCGTGGCCTAATGGTTAGAGAGTTGGACTTGTAACCCAAAGGTTGTGGGTTTGAGTCTTGTTATTGGCAGAGATTGTAGGTGGAGGGAGTGAATGTACAGTGTTCTCTTCCACCCTCAATACCACAAGTGAGGTGCCCCAACTGCTCCCTGGGTGCCACAGCAAAAATGGCTGCCCACTGGGTGTGTGTGTTCACTACTCACTGCTGTGTGTGTGCACTTGGATGGGATAAATGCAGAGCACGAATTCCGAGTATGGGACACCATACTTCACTTGTCACTTGTCACTCACTTTTAAAATAGAATAAAAGCTGTCCAGCAAGGCTGGTCTTTTTATCACAACATACTGATTTAGATACAATGTTGTGCTTAAGCACTTCTGTTTATAATGCTTTGTCAGACTTGATAGTTCAGGATTCAACACTCTGTCACTGACAGAAGAAACGTTAAAAATGTATGTATGGTGTTTATTATTCAAGCACTGTGGGATTGTTGGAAAGATCATGGAAAGGTTAAGCTCTGGGCTGTTTTCAGCTTTCCAAGCCAATTGAACGCAAGAATCTCATTTGACAAGTCACTTCAACATGTTCTTCACATAAACACACACTCAAGATTACCAGCATGCTACTGTAATGGCCTTTAAACTGCGTGTTATCACTATAACACCCTAACCGCATGCTTTCACACCTCTAGACCGATTATATACCATCTCATAAACACATCATGGCATATGTCAGGAGAGATATACTACACTTTTAACACCTGCATCTAATTGCTCACTCTCCTTTTTGTTTGTAGAGGTCACTCTGTCTGAGGAGGGATACAGCCTGGTTGTGGACGGATACAAGGGCATCATCTCTGTTGAGCGGGAAACAGCTACTGTCACCGCCCTCAAGCTGGGTCATGCGACACTAACGGTTACACACGACAGTATCCGACACAACTGTGTTTTTCATTGAAACATTATGTTGTGGGGCATTTGAGTATATTGTTATGATTCCAAGCTCAGTTGTGATTCAGATCTGCCCCCTGAAATAACGTCCCAACTCCCTCGCACTTCTGTATATGTGGTGAAGCCCAGCTATATGAGTGAGTTACACACACAACACACAGAAAATATTTTAAACCACACACCTGTATTAAGGTTTAGTTACATTTGTCTGTGTGTCTCAGCGTTGAGTATCGAGGAGGAAGAGGACAGATGGGTGTTGGAGACAGGGCGGCAGTATTATTTGACTGTTCGTATCCATGGCAACAAGGGCCATGTGGTTCACCTGTCACAGGTTGTGCTTCATAGTCATCAGTTTATGCACTGTTTGCTTCACTGCATCTCTTGACAGGAGCATAATGTCTGAACTTTAACCCTGTGCAGAATGTAGTGATTGTTGTGGAGGAGACTGAGGGGTTAGTGACACTCGAGTCTTTGTCTGATCCCGCCTGCCATCTCCTTCAGACCATCATGAAAGGAAAGACTTTAATACAGGCCTCACTTTATAGCATCGTCTCTGAGGTAACACACTCACAAATATATACACACTAAGATTTGATAATTAATTGGTGCAGGAAAATTTTTTTTTGTTTTTTTAAATCTTTCCTTAGAATGTAATAGCCTTTTCTTCTTCTGAAATGACTTTCTATTTCTGCTGATGTTACTTACGGATAATGTTAATAAATAGTCAAATGGCAAATATATGGGCATTGCTTTACAAAACTCACATTCAATCGGCTCCATTCTGGTATGCAACAATTCATTATGGATAAAATTAAATTTTATGTGGATGAACATCCTGTTTCACTTGGAAATACATCGCATTAAGCAATTAGAATGCACACACACACATATATACTGTATTATATTAAAAAAATATGGGGTCTGTAAAATTGTTTAATGTTTTTGAAAGTAGTCACTTAAGCTCACCAAGCATTTGTTTGATCAAAAATACAGCAAAATTGTAATATTGTGAAATATTATTACAAATTAAAATAACTGTTTTCTACTTCAATATATTTTGAAATATAATGTATTCTTGTGAAGGCAAAGCTGAATTTTCAGCAGCCATTACTCCAAATCATTCTGATGTACTGATTTGGTGCTCAAGAAACATTTCTTATTATTATCAGTGTCGAAAAAAGAAGTGCTGCTTAATATTTTTGTTGAATGCCTTTTGTAGGATTATTTGATGAATAGAAAGTTCAAAATAACATCATTTATTTGAAATCTGAAAAGTCTTTACTTTTTACGTTGTTTTGGCCAATTTAATTATTTTTTAAAACGTTTTTTATCTTTTAATAAATCTTGAGATGTTCACGCTGTGGATTAACATCACAGTTTTTATTCCTTTGCTGTGTAGTTTAACAAATTAATTAAAGAATGAAGGCAGATTAAAATGCTTAACAATGTCTCACATCATTCCAGTCCATGGAATAATAATATTCCTTACATTTTTGACATGCATCTCCAGTTCATTCCTAGGGGATGTTCTGCAAAGCTTGTTTGACCAAGCAGTCATTATGGAGAATAAAGCTTAGCGAATGGTCTATTTTTTAGTCAGTGAGCTAGTTATACTTTCATGTAGACCTCAATATCAATGCTTACTGTATTGCCAGAACCCTATAAAATGGTTTTACTGAAACAATTATTTTTGTGCTGGTCTTTGTTCCCTGTTGGCCCATGGGTTTAATTATACAATACTAGTGTCATCGGTAACATGTCAAGTATCTTACTTCTGGGGTTTTGTTCAGTTCATTGCTCAGTTTGAGGGGTGCAGTAGGTTATTTCATAAAAGTGAAGTTCATTCTTATTGGAGTAAATGGCACAAGCTGCTTGCAGATCTAGAGGGGAGCCCCATCTGAGGGGGTATGATAAGACAGCGAGCAGGAAATGAGGACACACACTGTGTGAAGTGTAAAGAGATGCATGGGGTGTGTTGGGAAACCCATTGTTTAAAAAGGAAAAGACAGCGAGTTCCATCTGCGGGAGGCACTGTGGTGGCAGAAGATGAAACCCGTCTTAGAGGGGGGCAGTTTTATCAGGTCATCATGGGGGTGTTATGGTTCTGTAAGATGAGCTCCAGGGGAAACGTTACTCATTAGTTTCGGTCTGCAACTTTCTGTCGATCCGTGCTCACATAGAAGGATCATCCATTAGATTAATGGGACAAAAAAGGCCAAACTGCCTCCAAGTGAAATCATCCTTTAGGCAGGCGTAAATTTTCCTGTCAGACCTTCAGAATGCTGAGGTGCTGCTTTGTGGTTTGTCTGGCTATTCAGCTGATTAGCATCAGCTACATCAGTTTGGGATTTCCCAGCCTTCTTAAAGTGATATTTACCTAGAGTTTGTGTCTGCAACATGTTCTGCTACAGTGGGGAAAATATTTATTTGATCCCCTCGCCTCATGGGGTAAGGATGATCATGAGAAAGGTGAGGGATCAGCCCCGAACTACACGGGAGATGAGCTTGTTAATGATCTTAAGGCAGTTGGGACTACAGTCACCAAGCAAACCATTGGTAACACACTATGCCGTAATGGACTGAAATACTGCAGCGCCCGCAAGGTCCCCCTGCTCAAGAAGGCACATGTACAGGCTCGATTAAAGTTTGCCAAAGAACATCTAAATGATTCCGAGAAGGCTTGGGAGAAAGTGCTGTGGTCAGATGAGACCAAAATTGAGCTCTTTGGCATTAACTCGACTCACCGTGTTTGGAGGGAGAGAAATGCTGACTATGACCCCAAGAACACCATCCCTACAGTCAAGCACGGAGGTTGGAAACATTATGCTTAATTGGGGCTGTTTTTCTGCTAAGGGTACAGGACAACTTCACCAAATCGAGGGGCAAATGGACGAGGCCATGTACTGTAAAATCTTGGACAAGAAAAAAAAAAATCTTCCCTCAGCCAGAAGACTGAAAATGGGTCATGGATAAGTCTTCAAGGATTACAATGACCCGAAACATACCGCCAAGGCAACAAATGAGTGGCTCAAGAAGAAGCACATTAAGGTCATGGAGTGGCCTAGCCAGTCTCCAGACCTCAATCCTATAGAAAATCTGTGGAGGGAGCTGAAACTTCGAGTTCCAAGAAACCTTAAGGATTTAGAAAGGGGCCTGTAAAGAGGAGTGGATAAAAATCCCTCCTGAGATGTGTGCAAACCTAGTGACCAACTACAAAAAA
>NW_015659312.1:1282891-1286302 GCF_001515625.1 Sinocyclocheilus rhinocerous
TTGAATGGGCTACAAGACCATCAGCAAGAAGCTTGGTGAGAAGGAGACAACTGTTGGTGCGATTATTCGGAAATAGAAGAAATGAAATGCTGACTATGACCCCAAGAACACCATCCCTACAGTCAAGCACGTAGGTGGAAACATTATGCTTTGGGGCTGTTTTTCTGCTAAGGGTACAGGACGACTTCACCGCATTGAGGGGCAAATGGACGGGGCCATGTACTGTAAAATCTTGGACGAGAACCTCAGCCAGAACACTGAAGATGGGTCATGGATGGGTCTTCCAGCATTACAATGACCCGAAACATACCGCCAAGGCAACAAATGAGTGGCTCAAGAAGAAGCACATTAAGGTCATGGAGTGGCCTAGCCAGTCTCCAGACCTCAATCCTATAGAAAATCTGTGGAGGGAGCTGAAACTTCAAGTTGCCAAACGACAACCAAGAAACCTTTAGGATTTAGAGAGGCTCTGTAAAGAGGAGTGGATCAAAATCCCTCCTGAGATGTGTGCAAACCTGGTGACCAACTACAAAAAAACGTCTTACCTCTGTGCTTGCCACCAAGAAGGGTTTCTGCACCAAGTACTAAGTCATGTTTTGCTTGGGGATCAAATACTTATTTCACTCACTGAAATGCAAATCAATTTCTAACCTTTATATAATGTGTTTTTTCTGGATTTTTTGGTTGGTATTCTGTCTCTATACGTTAAAATAAACCTACCATAAAAATTACTGAATTACAGTGTAAGTGGGCAATCTTACAAAATCAGCAGGGGATCAAATAAATATTTTCCCCACTGTATATTGGAGTTATTGTAGTATAAACGGAGTTGCAAACAAATGTTGCTCTTTTTGTTGCCTCTAAATATGATAGTTTCTTTCTAAAACTTAAAGGCAGCTACAGTATATACTATCTGTCTATCTATATATCTATCTATGTGTCTGTCAATCAATCAATCTATCTATCTATCTATCTATCTATCTATCTTTTCATTAACCATTTCTTTCTACCCACCATTAATAGAAACAAGAGAAACATAGAACTATGTCTCTTAATATAATTATTTTATTTTATATTTTATTTCGACAACCCCTTTGTAACAGGATGGAGAGGACTGGCCTGTCATCCCACTAATCAGAGTGCAACAGGAAGTGGAAATCTACAACCCTCTTACTCTGCAGCCCTCTGTGATTGTGTTTCCATGGCAACCCCACAATAAGGCGTACCAGTACAATATTCAGGTACTGTTAAAATCAATATTGTTATCTGTGTATGTTGAAGCATAATGACCGTTTGCTATAATAGAATCTGTGTTGCCAGGTGGAAGGAGGAAGTGGCTCTGTGACGTGGGAAGTGTCTGATAGAGAAATTGCCACAGTTACAGTAAAAGGGGTGGTCATAGCAGGAAAGAGGACGGGCCAGGCTGAAATTCAGGTTTCAGATTCCAAAAACATCCTGCACAAAGTAGTCGGGAAGGTAATATTTGGTTCACTATCCTTGTAGGGACTCCCCACAGGCGTAATGGTTTTTATACTGTACAAACTGTATTTTCTATCGCCCTACACCAACCCTACACCTAAACCTACCCCTCACCGGAAACTTTGTGCATTTTTACAATCTCAAAGAAAACACATTCTGTATGATTTATAAGCTTCTGTACCCATGGGGACCTCAATTTAGGTCCCCACGGTGACAAAAGTCCCCATAAGTTGGTGTGTATTCAGGTTTAAGTCCCCACCAGTGTAGAAAAACCTGTACACACACACAGGCTATAAATTCTCATATTTCTTTCACTGTTTGTGTACAGGTGATGGTTGTGAGGCCTGCCCGGTTACAGCTGATTCCCCAGAGGGGCGATGGTCGTGTGGGGGACAGGATAGACATTCCCTTTGCTCTCTGGGGCATTCAGGTCCCACCAAACACTTGCTCTCAGACAAATTATGTCTTTGATACACATTCGTACACTCACAGGAGCATCAGTGCAAATTCTCAGGAAAACTTGTTCCCTGATACACACCATCTTCAATGCGGAGAGTCTCTACTGGAGGATAGAAATCTTGTGTTAGTCACAGACTGCTCTCAGCTCTCTCTACACGTCCAAACGGAACCTGCCGGCATCTTCACACGCATGCCAGGTGCAGCATCTTCACCCTCTCCATCTCTGCATTTCTACTTTGTCCATCCATTTACACTCTACTGGTTTCTTCAATATTCTGTTTCTCTGATGGCACTTTCATTCATCCGCCTGCTCTAATTGTTTACCTCAGGGCATATTGAACATGAGGAATAAGTGATCTACTCCCAGTCACACACAGAGACCTCTCCTCCCAACTCTCCTTCTCTGTCTGCCTACAACTATGTTGTGATCACGCGGAAATGAAGTCGTGATCACGAGAAAACAACTCGTTATGTCGAGATCACGAGAAAAATAAGTCGTGATCATGAGAAAACAACTTTTGTTATGTCAAGATCACAAGTAAAATAAGTCGTGATAACGAGAAAACAACTTTTGTTATGTCGAGATCACAACAAAAATTAAGTCGTGATCACGAGAAAACAACTTTTGTTATGTTGTGATCACGCGAAAATTAAGTCGTAATCACGAGAAAACAACTCGTTATGTCGAGATCACGAGAAAAATAAGTCGTGATCACGAGAAAACAAGAAGGAAAAAATAATGCATGGCCGCTTAGAGCTTCCGTAGTCATTAGTATAGTTGGTGCAACTAATTCTACTACACATCATAAATGGCTGTGAAAATAAAATAATTAATAAAATAGTTAATTTTCTGAAGCTTATCTAAAAATGTATGTAAAACAATTTTGCTATAGTATCATTTATAAGTATTGTAGTATTTATCAATATTTTGAATTAGTTTTAATTTTTCATTTCGATTTTAGTAATTTTGTTGTTTTTGTCGTTTTATTTTTTATTTTTATTTTTCTGTTTAATTTTAATATTTTTTGTTCAGTTTTAGTTTTAGCAATTTTAGTACTTCAACTTGTTTTTTTGTTTTTTTTCAGTTACTTTCCAATACAACATTTTTTTTTAAATAATATTAATTTTCAAGTTAAAGGTTTTCATAAAATATTTTTGATCCTATTTAAATTAAAGCTGCAGTCCGTAACTTTTTTTGGTTAAAAATGATCCGAAATCAATATTTGAGCAAGTACATAACCAGCCAGTGTTCGAAACTATCGCCTTACTTTAGCCCGATTCACAACAGTCATCTTATAATAATGTTTTCTAATTTGAGTGGTACGGGTAGGTTTTCACGGGAAATTCGAGCATGCTGCTATAAAAGGCATCATTACGTCACTTCTGTAAACATAAAGAAGCTGTCCCGGCTACTAGGCTATCGCATGTGAGGATCCTGCAGGTGGCGATCGTTTATAGCCTTTTCTCACAGCA
>NW_015659312.1:1286440-1286924 GCF_001515625.1 Sinocyclocheilus rhinocerous
TCCCGGCTACTAGGCTATTGCATGTGAGGATCCTGCAGGTGGCCAATCGTTTATAGCCTTTTCTCACAGCAGCCAGAATAAGTAAATGTATCATTTTGATGGTGGATTGTAATCCACAAAGGATTATGTGTTTATGAAACACATGTGAAGGAAATTAAATTATATTCCAGTTTTAAATGTGCTTCTGGTTACAGATAGCCTGGGATTAGACAAGATTTGTATTATAAAGACAACCAGTAAGAAGGGAGCATAATTTGCTTTTTGGGTTAAAAGAATTCCTTAATATGAAATTCGAGTGGTATGACAATTAGAGATTAGACTGTACAGAGATTGAAATCTACTCGCTTACACACTATACTCATAGTCACGCAATGCTGATGTTGTTAACATTAACAATTTGAGAATAAAGTATGACAATAATAATAATTTGCACGGTTTGATGTGATATGAGCTAATTTAGATTAAATCACCATTGGTAGCGCGA
>NW_015659312.1:1287041-1298666 GCF_001515625.1 Sinocyclocheilus rhinocerous
GTGACTGACTGCCACACATAATCCTCAAAACATTAGATTCATCTGCGCTGGAGCCGTGCCGCCACACAACCCACGTAAGCTAGATAATTCCGCACACAGCTGCAGTTGCAGGTTTTCAAACAGAGATGGTGACAAAGAGGCAAAATTTACGGACTGCAGCTTTAACAAAAACACATTTTTAATAGTTTTAGTTAATAATATCAACACCAATGTAAATCCACTACCAATCAAAAACGAGCAGTATTTTTGATGCTCTTTTCATCTAAAGTATCTAAACATAAAAAGAAGAAGAAGAAATGTTTACTTGAAAAACTAAATTGCATGAGATTTTGTGTTTTTGGGGAATGTATCGAAATAAGTTAATTTTATGTTATGTTTATGTGTCTTACTTTTAAGTTTAAGTTTATTTTTTCGTAAATCATTATGCTTTTCCTTAACCATAGTATGAACCACATGAATATTCCCTTTCTGTCTCTACTTTTCTGCCTCTTTATCTCTCTCAGGATCTCTGTCTCCAGGTGCTGGATTCTGTGGAGGGGTCCGTATGGAGGCTCTTTCATGGGGTCACACTGTTGTTACCATCACAGTGGAAACAGAGGGATGCAACATCAGTGAGACGACAACACTGGTGGCCTACAGCCCTCTCAAAGTACGCTGTTTCTGTGTGTGTGTGTGTGTGTGTGTGTGTGTGTGTGTGTGTGTGTGTGTGTGTGTGTTTGTGCACAACTGTGTATGTGTGCACGTATGATTTGTAGTAAGTGTCATGTCTGTATAAAGGGTGATTTATCAGCCCTATGGTGGCTATTTATTAAGATAATGAACTGTTTGGGAGTAGCAGAAGATTAATGTGAAACTGAGCGCTCCTGATCACTGATGTATGACTCTGTATGTCAGGGACAGAGCAGCTGAGCTCTCTGGTCCAGGGCAAACGCTGCCAAGCACACTCATGGGAATTTAACAGGACAATGTGTTGGATCAGTGCTTTGCTTTTGTCAGTAAGACACTAATGATAGACAGCAACAACTTTAACAAGGACATTATCATGAGCTTTGTACTCCATGTAGCCTCTCAGTGACATTGTTTTCTCCTTCTTTCACTTAGTCTCTTGCGTCTGAGGTTCTTCTCTCAGTGGGCTCATCTCGTGTGGTTATATTCGAGGATGGGCCTCGTCCCTGGCCCCCGGCTCCCTTCCGTTTCTTTAGTGACGTCGAGGTGCAGCCAGAGGGGGGTGTTACCGTGGAGGCACTGAGTCCGACCGAAGCAAGGTCACCTCGACATGCGTATCAGGTCATGTGCACCGCCGTGGGAGAACAGGTTTGAAATGTCCTCAACTGCAATGTGACTCAAGTGTCATATGTACTGCATTATTACACTAAACTCATGTAGGTGCAGTTATTAAAGGTCCCATAATAGATTTCATTTTCTGTATTTACCCACAAACATATGGGGTATTTACAGAACCAGAAGGTAAAAAATGAGCATTTAATAAATAATAATCAATAATAAGTAATGTTTAAAATCCCTCCTACAGAGTGTACATTTTGTAATTTTTATTATTTACATCTTTTTATATTTCATTATATTTAATAAATATATACACTACCGATCATAAGTTTGGGGTCATTCTTTTTTTTTTTTTAAGAAATGAAGGATGCATTGAGTTGATCAAAAGTGACAGTTAAGACAGTTAATATATATATATATATATATATATATATATAAAACCATAAATGCTTTCCACAAAAATATTAAACAGCACAACCGTTTCAACACTGATATGAAATAAGAAATGTTTCTTGAGCTGCAAATCATGATATATTTAGGACCGTGTGACACTGAAGACTGGATCAATGGCTGCTTAAAATTCAGCTAAATTACATTTTCAAATATATTAAAATAGAAAACAGTTATTTTAAATTGTAATAATATTTAACAATATTATTAATTTTACTATTTTTTGATCAAATAAATGCAGCCTAGGGGAGCATAAGAGACTCCTTTCAAATACATTTTTTAAAATCTTACTGACTCCAAACCTTGAAACGTTAGTGTTTATATATAAAATAAAATTTTACAAAAGTTACAGACATGTATTTTTGAAAGTTTTTTTTTAATTCTCCATAATGTGGTGGACATTTTGTGGTTTAATTAAAATCCAACTTGTTGAGATGTAGGCTATTTTATATATCAAACAGTGAAGACAGACTTAATTCTGCATGAACTTTTCATGCTTTGAGTGGGTGAAGTGCTGTAGCCTTGCAGTCATGTATGTTTTTTTCATATGAGTGTGTTTATGTGTGCAGTGGTTGGTCTTCAGGTGCGGTAATTCTCCAGGTCCGTTAAACGAGATTCCCGCAGTCGAGGAGAGCAGAGTTCAGGTGGCGTGTGGCATCCCCGCTAGTCTGTCTCTCTCTCTTCTCTCCTCCTCGTCCTCACCTTCATCCATTCCTCTGTTCTCCCATCATTATTCCTGCACTCAGCCTCACTACCCCTGTGGACTGGTGAGTAATGCTCTCTCTTTTTGCCCCCTCCTGCTGTTAGGCCCTCTCATAAACTCTTTTATGATTCACTTATTTTCCTCTTTTCCCTTCACCTGCGCAGACCTCTCTTTTTTCTTTTCATTTTTTCATTTTCTCGCCCTCCAGGTGTTTCTCTTTCTTTCTGTTTCACCCCTACACCTACACCAGACCTTTGTCTCTCTGTGTGATATGCAGGGCGAAGTGTTATGGCAGTTTCCATAGTAACCGCATGCATGGGCCCTCAGTGTGTGTGTGTGTGTGTGCGTTAGGGTTGTGTGAGGGCTTTTCCTCTCCTGACATGTCTTTGATCAATGCCAAACCCTCACAATCTGTATTCCATCTGTAATATACTAAAACCATCTCTGAGAATGAAACATCACATCATATCTCTAATTGACCCTGAAGAGCACCATTGAGTCATGAGGAAAACCTCGATTTTTGGTCATAAATGTTTCTTTTTTTGGTCACAGCACAGTGAGAGAGGCAGAAATTAGATGTACCAATTTAATAAAGCAAATCATTAGTCAAAGCAAAACACACACACACACACAAAATGGAAAGAATAATTACACGCAGACAGAATGCCAGTGATTGTGCGGTCACTTATTTATATTTTTACAAACCATGATGTGTGTAAATGTGCAGACACCAAAATGGTATTATATGTTAAATCATGAGAGTATTTATTTTTTAAATGTTTATATTAATTAACAATAATGTTTTATAACATATACATATATATATATATATATACACATTTTTTGTTCATTTTTCATTGTGTATACACACACCCCTTGTATTTATTTGATTAAATACAGTAAAAACAGTAATATTGTAAAATATTATTACAATTTAAAATAACTGTTTTATTTGAATATATTTAAAAATGTAATTTATTCCTGTAATGACAAAGCTGAATTTTCAGCATCATTACTCCAGTCTTCAGTATTACATGATCCTTCAGAATCATTCCAATATGCTGATTTGTTGCTCAAGAAACATTTCTTATTATTATCAGTGCTGAAAATAATTGTTCTGCTTACTATTTTTGTAAAAACCATGATATTTTTTTTTTCAGGATTTTTTGATGAATAGAAAGGATAGAAACAGAAATCTTTTGTAACATTATAAAAGTTTGTAATGTTTTGTCTTTTTCAATCAACCTAAAGCATAAAAGTATTTTCATTCACTATGCTGAATAAAAGTATTTTCTTTCAAAAAAAGAACACAAATCCTACATAATGTGACCAGTATGGTCATGAACTGGATGGCAAAGGAGGATTATTACTGCACATTCTTGTCCCGTTTTCATCTAAGTGTGACTGATATCTCTATCAGCTTGTGTTCAAAGATTCATTCACGGATTAACTTCACAGTTTCATTTTCATGTGTGTAGAGCATCAAATCAATAGTTTATTGCTTTTCTGTTATATTTGAAGCATCTTTTTCTGCATACCTCCTATAGTGAGATAGGTTAAGCTTGATTTTATCATTATTTATTTAACGAGGTCACGCTTTATCTCTTTCAGTGTTTGGGCTTCCTTTCTTCTACTCTGATGTAATTAAATATCACATTACCATATTCTTTCATGTCATCCCTCTCTTTCTCTCTCTCAGTTATCTGTGTCTAGCACAAGGGATGCTACGTTGCAGTTGTCTGTGTTTGACCAAAAGGGGGTGCAGTTTGATAATTTCACTTCCTGTTCAGTGAGATGGACCTCCTCTGACCTTGGTCTCCTCTCATTGTGCCCCCAGTCCACAATGAAAGATAGACTAACCCAGACAGGCTACAAACTACATGGTGTGTTTGGGTTTATATATATATATATATATATATATATATATATTATATATATGCAACATGATTGAAAAAAAAGATTAAAATTACTTTTTACTTGATGGATACACCACATAACTTTTCTTGAAAATGGTATAAACGTTTTTCAAAACCACATAAAACCAACATAAATATAGTACATTTCTAAGATCATGACACAGGGTTTAACTAGATTTTTACTTTTGTTTATCGAGGACGTTCTTAATTGTCATTGACCCAAATCTAATCAATCTGTCTGTTCTAAAGCCTGGCAGGTTCTTCAAGCCCACAGACAGACAGGAACTGTGACTGTCAATGTTACTCTTAGATGTCCAGAGGTGTGTGTTTATGTGTTTATTTTTTATTTGTTCTGTAATGTGCCCATATTAATGTGTGTAGGCCTGAGTAACGTATGAACTATGTGCCCTGTATAAGATGTTGACAGCTCCAGCGTCTCAGTGTGTGAATCTGCGTTTGGTAGATGATGTACAGTGGGCCAGACACTCTGTCACTTTATTCAACCATCCAAAAGTCTCAGTGAGCAAGTTCATCCCTCTCTACCATTTCTCATCTGGCCTGTTTTTTTAATTATATTTTAATGACTCCTCAGTTCATCTCTGTAGGAAAATATGACCTTGATTCACGGCTCGGGTCACTTTCATGTCCATCTACAAGACAACCAGTTAGCTAGCATCAGTCATATGGAGAACGGAAATAGAATACAGGTAAGAGCCCAGACAGCAGACAGTTTCGGCCCAGATCTGGGCCAACACTATGTTGCTGTCTGGGAGATTGTCTTCAAATATTTCACCACAAAGTGAGAGTACAGAACTAACTTGTAGATAAAGTATTTTGCAATACAGATAAACTAGTTCACTTATAATCTTTCTATCCCAGGTGTCCCCACTTCAGTCTGGTTCCTCAGTTCTTTTGGCTCATGACCTCTGTGTGACCTCTGATCCTGCTGTGGCCTCCTTTCTTGTCTCTGACATCAAAGATTTCCGGATTGACTTCGTTAATACTGTACGATGTAGACCGAAGCTCCTCATCTCTTTCATCTTTTTAGATTTTATTACATATTTTTATCTTTTTTTTTTTTGTCATTTCATGTTCACTGAATCTTTGTCTCCTATGTGGATGCTTTTTAGATTGAGGTCAGACATTCTGCTGTAGTGCTAGTGCATGTTCTGGACTCAAAGAATCAACCGTTTCTTCACCATTACCTGTTGCTCATGAACCTCATGCTTATCCCTTCTTCATCTATCATTTCTGTGGAGTGAGTCTATGCCATGTGTTTTTCCTTGTTTCACATTTTGAGTTGAAGGACTACATTCTGCCCTATGTCTTTTAATTTAAAAATTATAGAATGATAATGATATAATATTTAATACATAATAAAAGTGAATAAATATGACTAAGTTTAGATGGTGGTGAGATGCTGGAAAAATAGTCAGGTGCGACGGCAAGTGGCTTTGGTTTGAATTATGAATGCATAGGTGAATCTGAATTTAAGAATTCCATTTCAAATTTAAATTAATTGAAATATAATTAAAATGGAATGAAATTCAAAGAAATACCTATAACTTTGTAGGAGTAATTTTCAGGAGAATGTTATTATATGCATATGAGGTATTTCCAAAAACATTTAATTATATTAACAATCAAATGTATTTAATTAATATATATTTCCTATATAATATATATGTATTTAATTAATATATATTTGAACATTTTTGTACATATTTTAGTTATTTATAACTTTTCATTTGTTCTTTCACAGAAAAATTAAAGCTAAAAACTAATTTAAAAATTACAGTTAAAAATTCTAGTTGTAAGGCAGGTAGCTTTTGAATCATATTTTTCTTGAGTATTGTTATTGAGTACATTATGTATGCTTACAGGGACACGGGGCCAGTGGACAAGTACAGTGTGGGATTCCGTGTGACCGGCCTGACAGTGGGCGTGGTCAGTCTCCACCTCTCAGCAGTGGATGGACATGGGCGTACTATAAGCTCCTCCCACAAGAATATGCAAGTTTACCCTCCATTCAATTTGCAGCCCCGTAAACTTACTCTGGCAGTTGGAAGCGTGCAACAGGTTGGCATGACAAGACACCAAACCATACGTTGGTTTCCACAGAAACACATTTTTTACTATAAACATATATTTGTTGTTCAGGTGAAATGGGAGGGAGGGCCTCATCCTCAGAACCGTGTCAAGTTCTCCGTGAGTGACAGGTCTATCGCCGTGGTAACTGAGACGGGACTGGTCAGAGGTGTGGCAGTGGGTGTGGTCAAACTCAGAGGAGCTCTTCAGACACAAGATACAGAAGCATTGATTACCTTTTTACAGGTAGCCCGCATAGTTTACCTTTGCGAAACCTGGATTTCCATAGTTTTTTTAAAAGTCATTTGTAATTAATTTCCTGCCTTGTGTAGCCATACAGCCCATACAAAATATTGTTATTTACAAACGATCACATAGCAGTAGTCATAGGGACTGTTCACACTGCACATTTTTGCATTTCACTTTGTCTCACGCATGGCACAGCATTTTAAAAACATGGCGCTCAAGGTGAAGTTCAGCTTTTAAAAAAAATATGCTTTTGCTTTAAAAAAGGCGAGGTTTAGGGCAGCAGATTTTTTTTAAAAAATTGCAGGATCTAGAGACATGTTTTTTTTAAAGTTTAGCTTTATTTTAACTTGAGCTCCACGTTTTTAGAACAATTTGTCATGCAAAAGATGCTCGCTGCAAACACAACGGTCAAAAACTTCTGTCTAGTGCATGTTTACATAGAAGAACAATGGAAAAGCAGCACGGTCAAATGCAAAATGGCTTCTTACGACTTTTAAAAACCACATTTTTACATGTTTTTTAAATTTATTTCAACACAAAAAACACATTTTGTGTGAAATGCCTCCTACTCCTACCATACTGATAATTATGAAAGTGACTCAAGAGCAAACATGTATGCTTGATGTGATTTTCCATTGCCGTGACACCCAACATGAATAATAAATGACTACTTACCCAATGCAGCAAATCCAACCTTTCATCCCTTATGCCTTAATTATACGTTGTCATCACTACCATTACTACATCTGTGCTCATACACACACATCATGTGCTTACATACACTCACGTTACATATTTTAAACTATAATAATGATCTCCAAAAAAATAAAGAGACAAAATTTGATATTTCTAAAAGATGTAATGCTATGCTAATGCTAAACCTAATAACTGTACGTGTGCTGTGATCAGGATGAAGTGGAGGTGGAGGTGTTTAACCTGACAGCAGTGAGGATACAGGCTCCTTTAGTGACTCTCTCCGTAGGAACAGAGGTTTGTCCATCTCATGCTCATTTTTGTTGTGTGCAGCCATGTTTTTGCTGTCAGGAGAAGTTTGGTTGAGTCTTTCATTTTAGATGCCGGTTTATGTGATGGGGAGTGACAGTGGTCAGAACCCTTTATCTCTGGGTAGTGTCGAGTCTGGCCTCAGTTTCCACTGGAGTCTACGCAAAGCGGGTGTGCTGGAGATCAAAACAAGGCATGCAGAGGTGAGATGCACACACAAAGCATGAATTGACTTGTTTGAACACTTGTTTGTGCATTACGCTGTCTGTTTTAGGTGGGCGTTAGTGTGTCTCCCTCTCACAGTTTCTCTGCGCTGGTGAGGGCCAGAGCTCCAGGCAGGACCAGCCTCAAAGTGTGTGTGCAGCTCCAGCAGATAAACGCCAGCAACACATCACTCTCTGATCATCTCACTGACGAGATACAGATACTGGTAAATACATCCTCCACAAAGAACCACCAATGGCAAGCTATTTCAAGGAGTCACGTCTTGAGGAAGCAGATTTTCCTTGATCTTCTGAGATAAAAGTGTTCACTATACTATAAAATCATACTTTGGAGGCTTTTTTTTTGTTTACAATCAGATATAATTAAATAAAGTTAATACTGTACTGTAACCCACTCAATCTTAAAATACATAATTCATCACATATTATTTTAGTCAAACGGATTAGGGCATGTTCAACAAGGCCAATTAGCAAAACAGGATATCTGGAAGTTTAAAATACTCAAGAATAACTTCATGGAAGAATAGTATTTAGTCATAAATAAAATGGTAATCATATTACAATGTACACTACCATTCAAAAGTTTGGGATTGGTAAGAATTTTGAATGTTTCATGCAAAAATACAGTAAAAACAATAATAATATATTATATTGTGAAATATTATTACAATTGATTCAACTTTTGATCTATTTTAATATATTTTCAAATTGAATAATCCTTTGATGAATTTTTCAGCAGCCATTACTCACATGACCCTTCAGAAATCATTTTAATATGCTGATTTGGTGCTCAAGTAACATTTCTTCTTATTATCATTGTTGAAAATGGTTATTAACTGGGATACATTTTTTTCAGGATTGTTTGATGAATAGAAAGTTCAAAAGAACAGAAATGAAGTAAAATAGAATTTATTAAATTATTTACTGTCACTTTCATTCAATTTAATGTGGCCTTGCTAAATAAAAATATTAATTTTGTTTACAAAATCAATCCTATTGACCCCATACTTTGTCTATTTGTCTAAACACAAATGAATACTACACTGTAAAACCTAACAGTGATATTCACTAAATAAAATAAGTTCATCTAACTTATATTTTTTTTAAAGTTACTTAAACTTAATAAAAAAGAGTTAAGTGAACTCAATAACTGATTATATTAAGCACAACTCAATCTGAATAAGTTATTGATTGCTTATTTATAATTTATGTATATATATACCTACTAATAAAAAATATTTACTTTCATGTTATACTAAAACATTTTGACAAATGTGAAATACATTTTCGACATATACTAAAGCATTTTTAGAATGTGGAGTTCACTCTAAATGTATTTCTTCTTTCTTGTTCCCCCTCTTTTCTCAGGTGTTTGAAGAGATGCAGTTAACAGCAGGAAGCCCAGGATCCATCCTCATGTCTCCCCTCTCTCAGTACCCCCTGCAGAGCAATAAGTGAGTTTGTATGCCTGTTTCATGTCAGAATTATTTTATTTTTTTGCCCAGCAAGTCAGTATCCACTCCATTAAGTCTGTTCCACATCACTGCAGTTCTCATGATGATTTGGACGAATAATGTACCTGATGAAAATTACATTTACATATTTTTTTTCTGAAGTATTGGATGAAGTTGGTTTCATGTAATCTTAGACAGAACATCCACAGACTATTTGCTGTTTAGTCAAAGGTCTGGTCATGCGTGACTAGATATAACAGCATAGAATTTTTAAAATGTGTGTTTCAGAGACTGTCCGGTCCATTACACCCTTAGCCGCTGTGTCTCAGGGGCAGGACTGGTTACTGTTGATGATCAAGGAGTGTTAAGGACAGGGCCTGATACAGGCCTAGCTATTTTGGAGGTTTATGCCATGGACATTTGTGGTATCAACCAAACACTTCTGATCACTGTGGAGGTGAGTGTTTATTTTGATAAATACTGTAGGTTACCCTCATTTTAGATCCTAATGTCAACATCCTTCTTGCCTTAGGTGTCAACAGTGTGGTTTGTACGTATTTTGACTGTGTCATCCGTGAACAGTGATGGTGAAAGAGCTCTTCCTGCCTTTCCTCTGGGCTGGAGCATCCGTATGAGGGCTCTATACTATGATAACATGGGACGACAGTTCCACTCCCATAATATACAAACACTGGTCACAGCTAACAGGTAATTACACAGATACATGTTTATGTTTATGTTACTCGTGGTAGTGGTCTAACCTTATTTTTTCTGTGTCTCAGAGATGACCTTGTACAACTGATAGTTGACAAAGGCAGTCAGCCGTTTCTGGTGCAAACGGCATCACCCGGTCTAACTGTTTTGAGGGTGCAGGGAGACACTACAAACCCATTTCTGAGCGATTACACCCCTCTGTTTGTGATGCCTGCCATCTCAGAGCCCCCAGGATTCCTGCGCTCTGGGGATGTTATCTGTTTCAACTCTCCCATTACAGACCATCAGGGTAAATCACTAGGTTACTAGGAAGCAGAGCACCAGTTTTAGTTTTCCGAAACAAACCCCTCTAAACTAAAACCTAAAGTATACTCCATTATTGACACAAAAACTAAATATATGCATACAGCCGAGTGTGTCATAGTATACTTTATTTGATGGCGTGCCTGTAAAAGGCACTAGAAGGGCACTGTAAAAAGCCTCTAAAATGTGCACTAGAAAGTTTTATTCTTGTCTAGTGTCTGTGCTATTTCTCTTCTGAAATGATGACTGATAAAATGCTTTTGTACTTGTTTAGAGGTGCAAGTAACTCTTAACCCCATCACACAAATTCTTGTCAAAGTTGGGTGTCTTGTTCCATCTCATTCTTTTCTTTTCCGACTTTGAAACAACAGCTTTGCCCAGTGTTGCCACCTTATGGACAAAAAATTAATGGTGCGTGTGCGAGCTAAGCGTACAAAGTACTCAAGGACAGAAAAATCGACTGCACATGTACAGCATGCGCATACTGTGATGATGAAAATTACATCATGTGCACTGTATGCATACCTTGGTTTTGCATTTGTTTTTCTCTCTTTAAGGTCAGCGAGGCAGATGGGATGTGTCATCAAGTGAGATCCTTCAAATGAACTCTGAGACTGGAGTAGCATTTGCAAAGAATTCTGGGACAGTGGTGGTTTACTACAGGCTAGAAGGGGGACAGCAAACCTTCAGAGAGGTAATAATCAGTGCCTCTGTGTAGTTACATAAGTGTCCTCATGTTTTGTGACATAATAGCTCTGTTCCAAAACTTAGTGCGCTGCTTATGGAGAGCGCATTTTAAAGGGGTCATATGGCGTTGCTAAAAAGAACATTATGTTGTGTATTTGGTGTAATGCAATGTGTTTATGCGGTTTAAGGTTAAAAAAACACATTATTTTCCACATAATGTACATTATTGTTGCTCCTCTATGCCCCGCCTTTCTGAAACGCGGCGATTTTTACAAAGCTCATCGGTCTGAAAAGCGAGGTGTACGCTGATTGGCCAGCTATCCAGTGCATTGTGATTGGCCGAATACCTCAAGCATGTGACGGAAATGTTACGCCCCTTAACACACTGTGATGCCGTCTCCCGGACGGCGAGACAAAACCAATAAAACCCATTACAAACGAGGCATTTGTTGCATCCAGTGGGGACATAATTACAGATTATAATGACTTATACTGTCTTTTTACACGTTGCGTTGCATCGTGCCGCGTAAACATAAAACTCTGTCTGCATT
>NW_015659312.1:1301747-1317377 GCF_001515625.1 Sinocyclocheilus rhinocerous
GCACTGAAATACACAGCGTCTCCCTGACATGGCTGCATCAACACTGCTGCTGTTCCTGAAACCATGCCTTCTTTCTTTGCGTGCACATTTGGGCGGTGTTATGCACGTCTTCCCACATCGTGATGTAGACATGTGGGGGCGTGTTAGAACGAGCCGTTTTAGGTAGGCATGGTTGACTCTTAACTTTTATAAAGAATATCTCTTTAGATTTGAGACTTTAGTCTTTGCAACTTTACAGATCTTCTTTATGCACCAAGAGCTTGTAACACTCCAAAGAGAAAGGAAAAATTGAAATCGCATCATATGACCCCTTTAAGGCATTATGGGTGGCCAAACAGTTCTGTTTATATACCTTACCTTGTGGGGGGTGGGACAATGGGAGGCTTTCGAGTCAGAAAAGTTTGAAAACCACTGATATAGTGCATTCCAGATCAGTTCCATCTGTTAGGATGTGGAGAGGCAGCTCACTAGGTTTTGAAACAGACCAATTGCGAATGTTATAAATTAAAAGACTCCTCTGGTGTCATGCAGGTAACAGTGGAGCCTGCGTCCATTCCTGTGTTCATTCCTCCTGCTGATAGGCTCCTCATTAACTGGCCTGAAGCCTCAGAATATACAGTCAGAGTGGACCTGAACACCTCTGCTGCCAACACAGGTGAGTCCTTTCACACCTCCACATGAGGTTCAGGGCTCCCGCTGTTCACAACCATGGAAAACACCTGATGTGCCGTTAATCCAACTATATAAGGGGAATTTAAGAATAATGATTAATAATTAGCCCATTGGGAAGTTTAAGAGATTATAATCCAGATATTAAAATCTGTCTGGAGGATGCACATGCCCCCCTTTAATCATTTGATTCTTAGACTTGAAATAATTCTCAGTGGTTATTATCTCTAACTCTTTAATATGTACAATTAAAATGTGGTGGGTGGGAAGAGAAATTATCTCAACTTTATTTGACCTGCATAGATCTTAGATCTGGGCAGGATTTTCACTTTCAGAGACATGGATAAATTCCTGCACAGATGGAATATGAGGTTGTGATTGACTGAATCAGATTCAGATACAAGTAGCATTTCTGGCATGGTAAAAAAGGATTTACATTGCCAAAGTATTGATAACGTTAAATTAGACACACACACACAAAAGTTTGATCAAATAAAAACGAGAGGGAAAAGGCAAAAAGGTACACAATGATTTGTTTTATTTAAATACTGTTTTGTTATTTAAATAAACTGTATGTAGTTTTTTTGTATTTTCACAACTTTGGAGCTCACCAAGTGAGTGGAATCACTGTCGTGAATATAGCACTGTCATAATTACAATGGATAGCTGTACATGTGTATTTGTTGCTGCTGTAAAGCAACCCACCCCTTTTCCTGAATTTCATACCCGTTCACCAAACGTACATACTCCCAGAACAG
Organism: Sinocyclocheilus rhinocerous; assembly: GCF_001515625.1. Classification (NCBI taxonomy): domain Eukaryota; kingdom Metazoa; phylum Chordata; class Actinopteri; order Cypriniformes; family Cyprinidae; genus Sinocyclocheilus; species Sinocyclocheilus rhinocerous. The sequence continues at coordinate 1,303,175 of NW_015659312.1, forward strand.
ACGTTTAGGGGGAGCGTGGGAAAAACCAGAAGCCATTTGCCTTATTAGAAGTCAGTGTACCATCAGAGTAATTCTGAAACTGATATTTCAAAGTTTAAAAAAAAAGCTTACAGTTGCTTTAAAAGTTACTTAAGTGTTATTCAGTATTGACGATAGTGTGTGCTTGTGACTCTCTCTCTCTCTTTCTGTCTCCTTCTCCATGGTAGCTCAATGCAATCTAGACCAGTGGGAGGCCATAGAGAAGAAACTACATCCTGAGGCAGAGCTACTGTGCTCGCTACACTTTGGCGCCCCCTATCCAGAGATGCGAATACTGCAGGCTATCTTTAATGCAACACCCTTCTACAATTCATACACTGGTGAAACAAGTTTTACATAAGATTCTGTATTAAGCTTCATGTTAAGTTTGGAGTCTGAGAGAGCCAAATGGTATTTTAATAACTGGAAAATCACAGTGAAAATTGATTATAAACAGAATTTTAAACTTGAAAACACATTTGAAACATCCTCAATTTATTTTATTTTTATTTTATTTTACCCCGACTGTTTTTAACACTGATAAGAAATGTTTTTTGAGCACCAAATCAGCATATAAGAATGACTTTTGAAGGACCATGTGACACTGAAGACCGGAGTAATGTTTGCTGAAAATAAACTACTTTTTAAAATATATGAAAATAGAAAACATTTTAGATTGTAATAAAATCAGTATTACAGATTTAATGCATTTTGATCAAATAAATGTAGCTATTTTATTTTATGTTATTAACTGAAGCAAGCCTGTACGATTCACTTCTAACCTGTCTGTCGTGTCCTGTTTCAGCTCAGTACAGCTGCAGGATCTCTGTGCAGCCCCAGTCAGACTCCATCCTCCATCTCCTGTCCACTTGGCCTCTCTCCATCCATCTGTCTGCCTGTCTGCGGACTCAATCAGCCCCAGCTGCCCTGCTGTCGCTTCCTCAGTCACCCCCTTCTTTTCAGTCTTCCCTTCAGCTCCCGTATGTACCAGCATTTCATTGTCCTGTCACAAAAATCCAACTTTCCTCCCAGCGGCCTGTGGCTGAAATCACAGTGTTTGGCACCACAGACATGCTCAGCACACTTAAGGTGAGAATGAGAGAGATCATGTGAGAGTTGCATTTGAAATGAAATCACTTTTCAGTTTTTTTATTTCTTCACTCTTATCTAATTAGGTTCAGTCAGACACCCCAGACATTGTGTTATCTGATCCGGTCCGGTCAGATGAAGACCCCACCCTCCTCCTTATTTCAGTCTATCCAACCTCACATTTCCTGGATCAGTTACCATCTACTGCAAGCATTACTCTGTACACAGACCTCTCTCCACAAAAGCACTTTGTGTTGGTGACTGGAGTGATGGACAACCTGGAGTCAGGTTAGAGAGCAAGAGACACACTTTTCACAATATTCTACATGTACACTAATGTTCAACAGTTTGGGGTCAGTATGATATATTTTTTAAGAAATTAGTATTTTTATTCAGCATTAAATTGTGACAAAAACATGACATCAAAGATTCTATTTCAAACAAATGATGTTCTTTTGAACTCTCTATTCACCAAAGAATCCTAAAAAATGCATCACAGTTTTCATAAGCATATTAAGCAGCACAAATGTTTTCAACATTGATAATAATCAGAAATGTTTCTTGAGCACGAAGTCTTGAGCATATTTGAATGATTTCTGAATGATCATGTGACACTAAAGACTGGTGTAATGATGCTGAACATGCAGCTTTGCATTACAGGAATAAACGGATCCCTGCACATGACACGCAGACAAAAATATATTTATTGTGGCCACAAATTTTTGTTCTTTCATTTTTAATTGATTCCCTGGTTTTAGCACATGGCCATGATCTACTACTTGTTCATTCATTTTAATTAAATCGTGGCCACAAATTAAGAATTTAATTAAAAACTAGGGAATGAAAAAGTACAAATTGGGCACAATTACAAAAATTAGTACAGTGTGGCCACAATTTACTAAAATAAGGGAAAGGATTGATAATTTGTGGGACAAATTCATAATTTGATCAAATAAATACAGCCTTAGTGTGGAAACCCCCCACCCCGAAAAGATTGCGTTAACCCCAAACTTCTGAACAGTAGCGTAACATATATATATATATGTGTGTTTCTGAAACTGTGAAAATGCTCTTTATTTGTATGTTCAGGTCATCTTGGAACAAATCCTGGGCACTTGCTCATTTCAGTATTTGCTCTGTTTGCTGTACTGGCCTCTACTGCTGCACTTTTCATAGGTAGAGTCAAACTTAAAAGAGTTTTAACTTCGGATTCTGTGCTACACTGAATGTGCTTGATGCCCAGTGATTCACTTTAAAGCCATCATGTGATTCAGAATCAGGATTTGAAGCTTTGGCCCTGCAGATTTTTTAATATTCTCTTAAATGTTTGATTTCTACAGTGTACAACACCATGCTGTCTCTCACACAGACTGTACCTGCAGTCCTCACACCCTCTACTAATGCAGGTGACATCCCGATTTTATTTGATTCAACTGCTTTACCTTAAAGGTGCACTTAGTACTTTTAATGTTAAAGTCAGCATGAATTGATAACTCACCCTGTCTGTTTTTTAATAAGTGATCTTATTGTGAATGATTCATCCCTCCTTAAATTTTTTTTAATCAAATGTCATACATCAATCTTCTGGTAAAACCAGACTTTTCTCTGGTGGCTGTATGAAGCGACTTCATTTAATCCTAACTCATTTAAATGCCGCCCCTTTCTTACAATCATTTGCAAGCTCACATTTAGATGTACCTCCATCCAATCAACACCCGATGGATTGAACAAAGTCCCTGCCCTACATTGTTTTCTTTTGGATAATCATTTTCACTCAGATGAACATCACAATGCAGAAGAAAAGTTACTGAATGCAACTAAATTAGCATGTTATGGTTCAAACGTGCTACCAGACCGATATGCTTTTTTCTAATTTTCTTTCAGAAGACGACAAAAGAAGACATTTCTATCTGTGGCTCTCACCATCACTGGCAACACCAAAAGTCCTGCCGAGAAAACGGTGGCTCTGGAGTATTAAATAACTTAATGTATCTTTTCTTCCCTCATGTTATTCTTTCTGAGCCACAGTGAGAATCTTTAAAGTAAATGGTTCTTTCATTTATTACAGTCTATACAATTCAGCAGTAAACACATGCAAATTACTTCAGGTTTTTTTTTTTTACTTCAGTTTTACTTTAACATTTGAGGTATTTTTATTTTTTTAAATAATGCTTTTATTCTGCAAGGAAGCATTAAAAGTGCATCAAAAGTGACAGTACATACATTTATAACATCCATAAATATTTCTTATTTAATTGAATTCTGTTGTGAACTTTCTGAACTTTTCATCTTGAAAAAAAATAAATGTTTCAGATTCCACAAAAATATTAAGCACAACTATTATCAACTTTGAAAACAAATGCTTCTTGAGCATAAAAATGGCATATTAGAATGATTTCTGAAAAAAATCATGCAACACTGAAGACTGGCGTAATGGCTGCTGAAAATTCAGCTTTGAGCCGTAAGAGACCAAGCATAAGAGACTTTCTGTAATATCTCAAAAAATTGTACTGGCCCAACACTTTTGAACGATAGTCTATGTATAATGCCTGTCACGTGTGAATAGTCAGACTGTTGCTCATCTAAACAACGCATACAATATTTAAGGAAGAATATTTGTATTACCTGGTGATAATATTAAGTTGTACAACAGATGAGCATGACACTAAAGGTCTTTATTTATGTGGCAGTGACAATGCAGATAGGCTGGTAAATAAGCTACCACAACACACAGATAAATGAAAAAAATGAACCTTTATTTTAATAAGAGAGGGAGAGAGAGACAGGTTTGGTGGTTATACACCTCACACGCTCTGTTCAGACAGCACTTTGACATTTCAAGTTTTCTAGCACTCTTCTCGGTTTAGCTTTGATCTCCCCTGCCCCGTTATATATCAGAAACACTGCCTCGGAGTCACTGAAATCCCTGTGAAGTGGCCAATCCTGTCTCTCCTCCCGTGGTCTCCCTCCATGCATAATGGTTAATGAGAGACTAGTGCTGCTTTCTCCTGAACGAGCATCCTGTTAACAGAGAGAAAGATCAAAGCTTTTAGAATTCAGCTTAAAATCAATTCTATATTTTGCCACACAGTAGTGGAAAATGTATTTCTATGAAAAAAAAAAAAAAGTGAAAAGTTGTTCAAGAAATTTTAAAGAATGTCATAAGCGTATCGTTTCATGTAGGTTGCCCTGGCAGGTGCTTGATTAATGTGCCTGAGGTGTTTTCTCCAACGCATTACTTTATTTTCATATCCGTAAATGTTAGAAATTCGTGAGTAGATTCATTTTGAAAAATGGCTCATCCAGACAAGGTTCTTAAACCTCAAAGACTTCAGTGAGCGGAACTGAGAAATGCATATATATATATATATATAAAAAAGGCTTTTTGTTTAATCTGAGGAATAAATTAAGCAAAGATCAATTATTCAAATAATTGTTAGTTGCCATAAAATTCTCAAAAAACTAAATTAGTGTTTTATAACTGTTATAATAAAGCAATTAAAATTATTTTAATAATAGAAAATATGAATGTCAATTTATGGCTGGGGAACTAAATAATTAGATGGTGTTGAGTGGGACAGAAACAATCTGCTACTACCTCTCCCACTTTCTGCTGAACTTTATGCCAGCAGGGCAGAGCGTTTCAGAGCTTCACCAATCATCAAGCTTTAGCTTAAGAAGAGAACAATGATCAAGTGGGAAACACTGGGGTGGTCTGTGTGGGCGTGTTGCCATGGCACTGGTACATTTACAAGTGCCTGTATGTGTATCTTTGATCTGTGAGTGCACTTCCAGCCATATTTCTCCCACACGAAAACATGAATTCATTAGTCATCTTCTGAAGACTGTATTTTAATGTGTTAATGTGACATGTTCTGACTGCTGCTGTAAAGAAGAAAATCCCACTGAGGGATTCTGCTTATGGGATCAGATTTATCAAGAAACTAGGTTCTTTCATGCTTTGGGCAATCCCTCTAAACTCATGTGCACTGGTGTCTTGTGTATACAAGCGATACCTTCTGTGAGGCGCGCCTTTCCTCCGGTGGGCTGGCACAGTACTGTAGAGCATCCTACACATAAGACCACTGTCTGTGCGTGACTAAACACCGTAGTGATCTTATAACAGCCTGCAAAGAGAGAATGGTGAAAAGTTTCAAACACTCCATTACATAAGCTTGTGATCACATATGCAGGACACACAGCATAGGCCCCAGAAAGCAACAATGCCTGCCCACTTTTTCAACAGCCTTGGTTCTAGAAATATTTTCTTATTCTCTTTCCCCCTTAAGGATTAAAAAAATAAATAAAAAAATTCATGCAGCGCTTCATGGGAGTGGGTGGATGCTGAATAGCTCTTTAGGTGCGTTTTGCTTGTTTCGATTCTCTTATATGGTTTGTCTCTAAAGGATAAGTTATTGTTCAAAATCCATTTCCCTATGGAAAACATAAATGCTTAAAGTTACATCTTATAATTAATCAGGCATTGTACAGTGATCGTAATGACATAACCAGGGGTCTTTTTTGGTGGATATTGAGATGGAGCGGGGAGTCTGGGACCCTGTTACAAAAACTGATTAGGCCTACTGCATTTTAAGCCTGGATTATAACATTTCTGGTAGTACCATCATAATGCATTTACACTGTACTGCACATTAAAATCACCACTGATGATGTATAGAGTGCAACAGTAGGGCTACGAAAGTAAAAATCCCATTCATTTTCTCTATAGGGAAACTGTGAGCTCTGAAGTTGTTAATCAATGGTTTCTGCTTTTGTTAAAACCCTCAACCCGCATTATTTCAACTTATCCTACCAATAATCATGTTTAATGGTGGAAAGTTTATTTTTATCCATTTTATTTCATGTCGTTCACACCGTTTTATGGGATTTTAGTTCATTCCCTTATTAAAGCTGGTAAACACAAAGTCTTGTACCTTTTTGTCCAAATTTCAAATACTTTTTTCCTTCACATAAAAGTTTGTATTGTTGTGATTCACCTTGTAGCTGGTTGGTTCACTTCATAGCTTATAATGCTTAAACGGAGACATTTTAAAAATCTGTGGGGAAAAATACTTCCAGAACAAAGGCCACTGAAAATATTGTCCTTTGCTCCAATAACTGTGACAAAGTGATAGCTCTGTAACCAATGTCCCGTAGTGGCTCAGCTTGTTTACTCCGAGCACCTAGTCTGCAGCTGTTACCTGGGCATTTGACATCCATAAAATAAGAGTTGGGACTCTGTACGAGACGCTTCTTCTTGTGTCTTCTCTTCTCCTCCTCTGGCGTCGGGTGCAACAAGTCCTTCGCGAGCTAAAAAGTGATGAGAGATGTGTTAATCACATTTGCAAAGGCTCAGCTATGGTTTATCGAGGACGCAGCCATTTTATGGCATCTCAACAGTCACAACGATAACAGAACACAAGCACCATATAAACGCTGTAACTCAATAACGGGAAATGTCACACAAGTGACAGCTGCATAGGCTTGATGATATTATAGCTGATCAACTGATTATCAAAAGATTAACAACACTACCAAGCAACCACTACAAAGGGTGACTCGATTCTTCACACTTTACGTTTAACCAACTAAAAGACGGACATGCTACCAATATTCCACCTTCAAAAATATTAATAATCTTTTAAGTATTATTTAATTACTAAATCTCAACAACGTATCGTGATTTTTTATTTGTATGGGAGGCGCGCTGCTCTACATGCTTATATGAGCACATGCACGCGGCCATCTTGTTCCGATCCACATAGCACGCGCTTCGCTCTTTTCTACCAAGTTTAAACCTGTAAATAGGTGAAATTCATATATCGTGGCCGGTAAATTCATAAAGACACGATCCCCCCACGTCATCGATGCTATTTAACCCATACACACGCCGTGATTAGGTCTTAAATGGACTTGATTGTAACAGCACGCACTTACAGGCATGTTGGCGACAGTGGAGCAGCAGCCGAAAAGGGGGGGGCGAGCGGAAATACACGCGCATATGAACGGGGCTCGAGAGCAGGGGCAGGAAATACTTCACTAACGTTTAATAAAAGCATTCTTCTTAATTCATTCACAAAGTACTGAGCTTAGACAGCCTGTGAGTTATGTGGGTAAGTTCAAAGGCTGTTTGACTCTCGGACGTCACTCTTAATGAGACGTAATAATAGGCAACCTAACAGCTAACATTCAAAAGTCATAATTTGGTGTATTAATATATTATTACAATAATTAAATAATAATTTAAATATATTAATATTTTTTAAAATGTGTTTGGGATCCTTTCGATTTTCCTTTTCAATCCTTTTGTAATTTCATTATATTCAAAAATTCAAAATATTGTTCAATACTATATACCTGTATAAATAATAGGCCTACTAAAACAATGGTGCTAACAAATTTCCATTGTGACAGGAATAGCCAATATGGTCCCAATTTGCACAACTATTTAAAATTCATTCATCACTACTTATGCTAAACAATTGATTTCAGTACAGTGCTTTAGAATAGCGATGTAGTGTTTTGGGAAGAACCTTTAGACCCATTAATTGTACCCTATCATAGATAACAATATTTAAAAGTGTATAATAAATGTAGGCCTACTATAAAACAAATTAGGCTACTATTTAAAACTTAACATGCCGTAAGGCCAACGGTCCTGTCTGATTTCTCAAAAGGCCACAAATTGATCACTTAAAACGTTATTTTAAGTTTTAAGTTATTTTATTTTTTTAAAAACGTTCTAAAATATTGTGTTTGTATTCTTGACAACGTCATAAACCATGCTTCGAAATGTCAAAAACAGACCAAAAAAACAAACAAACGAAAACAATCCATGTTTCATTTCAGCATTTTGTGTGTCAATGGTGCCCCCTGTTGATTGACGCTGTTATCGGTTCTCCTCAGCACTGTTTTATTAAACCTCTCTCTCCCTCGACGTCAGCTTTTGGGAACTCGGGCAAGGGAAAGTTTAGGGAGAAAAAAAAAGTCTGCTGTTGTCTATGTATGGATGAATACTGAAAGCCTTTCGTACAGGAGAGAAAACTAGCGCAGTGTAGCCCGAAATGGCGAATGCGTGGCATCCGCGCTGAAAAACCTAACGTTACCGCGGACGCGTTTAAAGGGCTGTGAACAAACTTTTCCATTTTGTTTTCATGGAATTTTTTACCTCTTTTCCGGACGGACAGAGGCAACAAAGCGAAACTTGAGTTTACCGGTGACAGTATTCCAAGGAAAGAAAATCCATGAAGTTTCAAACGAGGACATCAATCAGACGGAAGGATTTTAAAAGGCTGCGCGCGTGACTGTGTTAAGATCAAATCGGGGAGAAACTAATCTAAAACTTGCTAAAAGATCTGGGTGAAACGAACAATGGCAAAGAAATACGACTTCCTCTTTAAATTATTGCTTATTGGCGATAGTGGTGTTGGCAAGACCTGTTTGATCATCCGTTTTGCAGAGGACAATTTTAATTCAACGTACATATCAACCATCGGTAAGTGACCAGAATGAACCTGTTTCAAATACTGTTTGATATGGTAAGATGTTTCGCTCTGCTGCCAAGCTTCTAGCTTGTAAAACAAGTGCTACCCAAGTGTTCGTTCATGTCAGTACTAGTCCAAACGTCATCTCATTCCAGCCTGCCCCAGTATAACTCGATCAGTCGTGGGGATCATCCCGTGCTCTGTGTATCCTCCTCCCTGATTGCATTTCCGGCCCTCTCGCGCTACTTTACTTCGGCCAGCCACTGCCTGTCCCTCTCTGTATCTCAATTTTCAATCTCTCTTCCCCCAGTTACATCAACCCCCCCCCCCCTCAAAAAACCCCTTCCCTCGTATCTCAATTTTCAATCTCTCTTCCCCCAGTTACATCAACCCCCCCCCCTTCAAAAGACCCCTTCCCTCCCTCCCTTTTCCCATCTAATTCACTGAAAAACAAACCAGGGTGTTTATTAAACCACCAGGGTAGTGATTGTATCTCATTATGCCTGCTCTTGTTTTTCTGAATGTAGCAGACATTCATTAGTCCACTTTCATTATGCCTCTTGGGGTTAAAACATGTTCACCCTTCCTTCCTGCCCCTCCTGGCTTATCTGGTTCCCTTTTTTCTTTTTCCTAGGTATTGACTTCAAAGTGAAGACCATTGAGGTTGAGGGAAAGAAAGTCAAACTTCAAGTCTGGTAAAAAATAACACACACACACACACACACACACACACACATATATACATATATACACACACATTTAATATTTTTTATAATTTATATTTTATTTAAGTTAAAATGTGCTTTAAGTAATGATTTTTTTAATATAATTTTACTTTTAGTATTAGTTGACTATAAACTTTCCCTAAAATATATTTATATATTTTTTAAATAATTTATTTTGTTTAAATTTTTTTTTTAAACCGGTGAAGCTATGAGTCCTCTTTGTTTGTTAAATCAGATAAGTTAAACTTATGCTTTATTAAAGTATTCAGTTAAATTTCTTTACATATGTACAGAGTGTCTGCAAATACAATGGCAGTGTTGTGTACACAAAAAACGTCTTCGGTGTCTTTTTCTGTTTGACAGTTGACTGTTAAAACTGTAAGCTCAGTGTAAATGTGCCAAAGGTGGAGTCCGGTTGACTTTAGCTCAGGCTTCCTACAGACCTTCTGACAATTCAATAAAGTCATTTATGTGGAGGTGATGACAGCCTGAAGTTCAAAGTCCAGCTGCTATAAAAGATGTATATTAAACTTTTTTTTTTCTGACAAGCTTTCTGAGCGCTAACATGTCTGATGTGTGTAACTGGTTTTATTTGCTAGGGACACAGCAGGACAGGAGAGGTTTAAGACCATCACTACTGCATACTACAGAGGGGCCATGGTGAGACGAGAAATATGTTAATGCATAATAATCTTTTTGTTCCTATAGCTTGAATATCTATAAACTTACTTATGTGGTTATTGTGAAACCCAGATTATTTCAACAGTTATTGGAGTATGGCAAATCATACACATTTTGTTAATGGTGTATTATTTTGATCATATCTTTCAGGGCATCATCCTTGTGTATGACATCACTGATGAAAAATCCTTTGAGAATATTCAGAACTGGATGAAGAGCATCAAAGAAGTAAGAGAGAAACAGGAAAATAAAATCTGTTAGTCATTATAGGAGTTTCTTTAAAAAAACGAATGCAGCAGATGATTAAACGAATTAGTGCTGACTTACCTTTTTACTTATAAAAGTGGACATATAACCCTTAGCATATTTCTATGTCCCATCGCTGCTTAGTTTGGACAGCTTGATCCAGCTTGACCCATTTTGTTAGGGAAATAAAATCTAATATAAAATCTTAACGTGTGGGAATTGTGCCTTAGTAGTTGACTTTAAAGGTTTGGTATATTTCTTTTGTTATTATTATTATTTTTTAATCTACAGCATAGCAATTCAATCTTAATATTGCATATAGAATGATTATAATCATACATTTTCTTGCAACCTCTAGAAAAGCATAAAATGAAACAAGCTTTATTAAATGTGAGTTTCAGTTCTTGATCAGATGCCATAGGAAGTAGGTTTCCAGAAAAGAGATGCCGTGTAAATACAAATGGGGCCTTTTGTTATCAGTCTCGGTTATGAAGAAAATGAGGAAGTGAGTGCATTCTTATGTTCTGTGTTTCCCAGAATGCTTCAGCAGGTGTAAGTCGGATGTTACTGGGCAACAAGTGTGATATCGAGTCCAAAAGGAAAGTGTCAAAGGAGATAGGCGAGAAGGTAAGTGCTGTCATACATTCTGCCAATATGCGGATCCAGGTGCATGCAAGGTGTTTTATTGGTGTTATAAATTGCTTTTCTGTCAGTTTGTTTATAGCATGTAAACATATCACTACATACCACATGTGAAGTTTGTTAATTTTGGTACTACATAAATGTTTTTTCAGCTGAAAACAAACTTTAAATTCTTTTATTTAAAAAAGTGTTTGTGTTTTTTCGTTTATTATAGCTCGCAAAGGAACATGGTATTCGATTCTTCGAGACTAGTGCAAAATCAAGCATCAACGTTGAGGAGGTGTGGATTGATCGATTTAAGATATGTTCACTCAACAAACAAATGAACCCTTTTCTAGTTTTAGTTTTCTAGTTTCAGTCTAATTCAGTATCATTAGTTTATAGTCACAGTTCATCTTTATCTGTTATGCAGTTATCTGCATTCGTCTTGTATTCTCAATAATGATTGTTTTGATATTGAGATAATTTATGAGTTTCAGTTGCAGAAATGTCTGTGACAGTTAATAGTAAAAACATAAATAGTAAATCCGTGCATTTCAGTGTGCTTAATTTGATGTAGTTAGTCTACTTTTTGACAGGATTTAACTTTCTCTCCATAGTCTTTTGCTGCTCTTGCACGAGACATTTTGCTGAAGTCAAATAAGAAGCCGGTGAGTTTTCAGTGTGTGATACATAAAATGGTTATTGATGCTTATTGTCTGCGTGTTCATACCGAAATAAACTCACAATCACTCTTACGTTTTTAAGTTCTAAAGTGATTCATCTCTTCTTATTTGTATTTTTTATCCTGACTGATATCACATGATGTTGTTTTAATCAGACAGATCTAAAGATTAAGTTAACAAGAACAGTAACAAACCTACCGGGCTGCAAGCATTATATTACATTTCTTATGTTTACTGTTTTTACAGGGTCCATCTGGTCGTGAGGTTAAACTTACCAGCACAGAGAAAAAATCCTCCAAATGTCTTCTTCTTTAGATATGCTTTTAAGCAGAGGACGGTCTCACTACACACACACACACACACACACACACTTACATACAGGAACATTGCAGTGTTAATGCCTGAGAGTTCTTTGCAAAGTGAACATGGAACGCTAATAGGAAGTGGTTTCAAAGGATGATGGCACTAGTAAGATATGAAATATGAGATATGAAACAGGGTACAGCTTTCATGTAGTTAGAGGAAAATCACATTTTTTTGTTACTTCATGTTTAGATTTTCGCACTACACAACGAAAACAGTGACTAGGCTACAGTGGAGACAATGTTGGTTTTACTTGCACAACAAGTTTTGCTCAGTCAAAATGGAGAACAAGTACCTAATGAATTTCTATCTTTTGGCAACTTCAAGTGAAATATATAGTCCAGTTTGATGGCTAGTCAGCACTTTTTGACAAATGGTTTGAATGTTCGTTGCTATAAAAGGTGAACAACTTCAATTTTAAAGACTTTGACCTCTAATGGATGGATAAGAAAATTCACAGTGTGTTTCTCCAAAAGGATTATGGCCAGACATAATTCACATATTTGGTTTTGCATAATTTTTGAATCAAGTTTCTGTCTTCCTGCCATATTCCACTTGTCTATATTCTTTTCCACAGCATATTTCTCAGAATTTGTACAATGATCTGCTTTTAATAAAGTAAATAATGTTCAAAATCTCGTACATTTTAACATTTTTTTTCCCATTTGTGCTAATAACAGTATAATAAATATGTATTTCTCACCTCTTTTAGTTAACGACATAAATGTAAGTACGAAGCTATGTCTTTTGCGCATGAGCGGAAAGGTCGCCAACCGTTGTGACTGTCGAAGTAGGTTGCCAAGCAACCGCCCACCCAGTGCAGCATCAGCACCTCGCTCTGGGTGAATGCGGTGCCGCATTGAACAAATATTACGGACACGTGCTACCATAATGCGCTGCATATTTGATCTTTCTAAAACGGAGCCCCGCTGAAATTGCATCGGATAACGTTTACATGGAGTAAAGACATTATGCGTGAATAACACACGTACGCAAAGACACTTCAAGTCTTACGCGATTACGTAGTGATGCTCATGTCCGGGATACGGACGGGACGGGAGTCCTCGTGACTGCGGGGGGAAAAGGGGGAGACTGAACCTCGGATAAAACTCCCTCAAAGGGAACACCGTGGCTTTATATTTATTATTCAAAACACGCGGATGCATCATGGGAGCAGCATAGCGAGTTCTTCACAACAAACTGCCCCCGCGTGCCTGTTTTCATTTCCTTTTGCTGTCGATTGTTCCCTTTGCTCTTCTGATACTGCTGTGCTTCATGAGACGTGTTTTCCGAGTTCAGGTGGGGGCTGTGAGGCTCTCTAGTGGAAACCCGGTGAAGATACACTTCGTTGAGAGCAGGACTTGGATTGATTTGTCCTCCTCCGCGGAGAAGCCAGAAGGCCAAAGCTGCTCCGCTCGCTTGCGGATGCGGCAGCTACTCGGCCTGCTAAAGGCTCTGGGTACCGCAATGCCGCGGGGAATGGGAGAGAAAGACGGCAGGTGGGCGATGGAGCAAACCAGATCAAGGGATATTGGAGAATGCAAATACACGACGCCAAGAATAAATGTTGACACAGCATAAGTGTGTTTCGTTGCGTTTTATCCGCTGTGGACTTAATGTTATATGGACCCTAACTGCATATCTAAAGAAGTATATTCACATATTAAACCGAGTCACATAGTCCCACAATTTAGGAAGTTTTTCAGTAGCCACCATGCCCTCACCGTCGGACTCCAGTAGCGTGGCCTCGATGTCAGGGTCTCGAGCTTTGTCTGTGAGTCGCAGAGGAATGTCTGGGCGGACCGGTGCGCGCGTGCTGCTGTACCTGGGCTTGTGTCACCTTGCGCTTGGGGCCATGGTGCTGGCCTTCAGCTTCACAAGCCTTGCCTTCACCTCATCACCCCGTGTTAGACAGTCCTGTCCTTTCTGGGCTGGTTTCTTTGTAAGTTTCTTTGATAGTTTATTTGAATATAATTGGCATGACATGTCCTGTAGTGGAACATGCTGTATTTCATCTCTACTGTCAATACCACAGGGCCATTTAAATACATTGCAATAAATACATAATAACAATAAATACATTTTTAAAAAGGGATTTAAAAAAATTGTCCTTTCAACCTCATGTTGTTCCAAACCTGTATAAATTTATTTCTACTGTGGTACGCAAAAGACGATATTTTGAAGAAAGTTGCTAACCAAGCAGTTTTCATTATATGAAGAAATTAATTTTCTATTATTTTCTTATATATATATATATATATATATATATATATATATATATATATAATAT
>NW_015659312.1:1317387-1331071 GCF_001515625.1 Sinocyclocheilus rhinocerous
AATGCATCTTTTGCTCTGAAGCTATTTCATATAGATTTGTGTGAAGAACTGAAAATCTATCCCTTAAATATGTTTTTGTTCTGTTAGGTTGTGGCGTCAGGAGTAGTGGGTGTGATATCATGGAGGAGGCCCTTCACTCTTGTTGTACGCATCTTTATCATCTTGACAGGATGTCTGTGTGTTTGTCTGCTCCTCTTAGTTTCTGCAGTGATGCTGTTTTTGTTTCGTTCAGGTGTCGCTGTTCATGCTGCTGTCTGCAGTGTGTGTGATTCTCAGTCTGGCTGGTTCCATGCTCTCATGTCGTCTGTGTCTTTGCTGTGACGTCAAGCAGACGTGCTCTCCAACAGAAGATGAGACACTAGTGCTCTACCAACATACAGACTGCCACTCTGTGCGTCACCAGCTCAAGGTGGGGTCCTTTAACTCTTATAGGGTGTTTGGGATGGTCCCTGCCCCCCAAAGCAAACACTACACTCAGGTGTTTGAATACGTTTGAGTTTAACCATTATATTATATGTGTGCAGGATCTGCTGTTCAGTGCCTGTGGTCTTAGTATTCTCTCTACCATTATCTGCACTCTGTCCACGGTCACCTGCAGCATTCATATCTTCTCTTTGGACCTAATGCATCTAGTGAGGCAAAAATCCACAAAATCTTTGCACTAAAACACTAGTTTTTAATAGCTGAATTTTTCTTTCAAATGTTACAGTGTGTAGATACACTCATGACCCTTTATCTCATCCCACTCTGTTTGTTGTAGCTGGCTCCTCATCGCTCTCGCTCTGTTAACCCGGAATGCACCACTCCTCAGGATGCATTTCTCAGTAACATGATGGACTTTGAGGAGTTTGTTCCGCCCATTCCCCCACCACCGTACTACCCTCCTGAATACACCTGCAGCTCAGAGACCGATGCACAGAGGTGAAAATACACACACACACACACACACACTTTTTTGCTTTTGTTTTTCCATCATTTTGTGCACTTTCCATTGACTTTTCTTGTTTCATATTTGAGCTAATAAAATCTCCTAACTCTACCTCTAATATGAAACCTTTAAGAAAATGTTAAAAAAAAAATGTAAATAGTATTTAGTATGTTTAGTAAGGTCGCTTACATACTTGAGATGCTCTGACAGAATATTGTTCAGTTAAAGTGTTCTCAGTGTAAATGTTCTTGAAATATTTGTGTTCAGTCTTTTTTCTCAATCTCTTTTTTGTTCTTATAGGCATCTGTCCATTTTAACTACACTTCTTCTGTCATGCCTTTTCTTTTAATAATGACTTTTTCCTGCAGTGTCACATATAATGGATCAATGGGGAGTCCAGTGCCTCTGTACCCAACGGACTGCCCTCCTCCTTATGAGGCAGTGATAGGTCAAAGGGCTCCCAGTCAGGTACATGAGAGCATTGAGGGGTGTAAAGATGACTTGTTTAAACGGAAAATAAAATTCAATGCAATGTTTATAGAAAATAATTATGTTTTATGATTACTATTATATGGAGATTATATATATTACATGACATGCAAGAAAAAATAAATAAATCGTGCCCACGATTTACTAATTCGTTCCCTCGATGTACTAAAACGTGCACACAATTACTATTTCGTTCCCTCGATTTGCTAAATTGTGCGCACAATTTACTAATTCATTCTCTCGATTTATAAATCGTGTGCAGGATTTAGCAAATCGAGGGAACGAATTAGTAAATTGTGCGCACAATTAATAAATCGAGGGAACGAAATAGTAAATCGTGCACATGATTTAGCCTACAAATTTTTTCTTGCATGTCATGTGCGGGGCTCCGTACTGTTATTATTTAAAAAACTTTAAATAATACTGAAATACTGAAATATTATTACAATTTAAAATGTCTTATTTTCTGTTAATATATTTTAAAATGTAATTTATTCCTGTCTTGCCAAAGTTGAATTTTCAGCAGCCATTACCAGTCTTCAGTGTCACATGATCCTTCAGAAATCATTCTAATGTGCTGATTTGCCGCTCAAGAAATAGTTATTATTATCAATGTTTAAAACAGATGTGCTGCTTAATATTGTTGTGTAAACAGTGATACTCTTTTTAAGAATTATTTGATGGATAGAAAATACAAAAGAACAATTTATTTTGAAATAGAATCTTTTGTAACATTATAAAGGTCTTTACTGTCAGTTTTGATTGATTTAATGCATCCTAGCTGAATAAAAGTATTAGTTTCTTTTAAAAATTTTCATGGTATCATGCTTTGCATCATTTTGTAAAGAATTGTATTTATCATCATTTTGTAATACTGTGGTCATGATGTCACTCTCACTGTTCGTAGGCCACAGTGTTTGACACTCAAGCCGGTGAGCTGTCTGGAGAGAGAGGAACATCCACAGCATTCAGTGGGGAAGGTGAGTCTTGCCTCTCTTCTGTTCATCCTTTAGCAAACTGTTTTCACCTGGTATTAAAAGCATAGTTTAAAA
Organism: Sinocyclocheilus rhinocerous; assembly: GCF_001515625.1. Classification (NCBI taxonomy): domain Eukaryota; kingdom Metazoa; phylum Chordata; class Actinopteri; order Cypriniformes; family Cyprinidae; genus Sinocyclocheilus; species Sinocyclocheilus rhinocerous. The sequence goes on from NW_015659312.1 coordinate 1,319,857, forward strand.
AATGTGGGTAAGCAAACAGTAGTTGGTCCCCATTGATTTCCATAGTATGGAAAAAATGAAAAACTATGGAAGTCAATGGGACTAGAAACTGTACAACTGAATTACTTGAGGGTGAGTAAATGATGACAGAATTTTCATTTTTGGGTGAACTGTCCCTTTAAGACATGTTTTTGGTCAATCAGTCACAAGTGGACAGCCAAGACGCATTCTTGTTTGCACCGCATGATATTAACATGCATTTCAATTGCGTCTCCTCTGATCACTTATGTTCAGATTTTGTCAAGACATCCCTTTTTTATGTACCATCCTACATCACGGGAGTTCCAAGTGCGTATGAATACTATTAAAAGGATAGGTCACCCAAAAATGAAAATTACCCCATGATTTACTCACCCTCAAGGCATCCTAGGTGTATATGACTTTCTTCTTTCAGACGAACCCAGTCGGAGTATTTAAAAATATCCTGGCTCTTCCCAGCTTTATAATGCAGGTGAATGGGTGTTATATTTCATTAGTCCAAAATAAGTCCAATAAAGTGCATCCATCCATCATAAAAAGTGTACCACATGGCTCCGGGGGGCGAATAAAGTCCTCCTGAAGTGAATCGATGCGTTTTTGTAAGAAAAATATCCATATTTAAAACTTTATAAACCGTAATCTCTCGCTTCCACTAACTGTCGTATGCGTGTTCACAATAGAACGACTTTCCGGCAGATGACATAGGACGTAGGCATAGCGTAAGCTCTGGTGAGAAGTGAAGAATGTGGAAGCGCAGAGGAGAGAGCAAAACACCGGTCACGAATTAGAAGTACAAAACGAGGATTTGTAAAGAAAAATGTTGGAGGATTTCAATATAAGCCAAGAGGAGACTGGTTTTCCTTTGCTAAACAAAGGAAACTGCTTCCTTTGCTCCTGTCAACAAAATCTTGGTTCTCGCAAGACTAGCATATTCTCACCGGAGCTTACACTATGCCTACGTCCTACGTCATCCACTGGAATGCGACTTGTATGCATGTACGACAGTTAGCAGAAGCTAGAGATTACTGTTTATAAAGTTTTCAATATGGATATTTTTCTTACAAAAATGCATCGATTCCCTTCAGGAGACCTTTATTAACCCCCGGAGCCGTGTGGTACACTTTTTATGATGGATGGATGCACTTTATTGGAATTCTTTTGGGTTATTGAAAAATAACACCCATTCACTGCCATTATAAAGTTTGGAAGAGCCAGGACATTGTTTAATATAACTCAGATTGGATTCATCTGAAAGAAGAAAGTCATATACACCTAGGATGCCTTGAGTGTGAGTAAATCATGGGGTAATTTTTATTTTTGGGTGAGCTAACCCTTTAAATGACCAAACTATGTGTATGTGTGTACATTTTGTATATTCTCTCTCTCAGTGTCAATGGACAGTGGCTCTCTATTGATGTCTGAGATTGTGGATATTCCAGATGACAGCTCCCCATCTGAGGACTCCTGCCTAATGGAAGTGGGTGTCGGTATGCGGGCACGGCCACGGGGGGGCAGCGAGGGAGGGGAGGGGGGAGAGTACGCCAGCCTCCGTTCTTTCGCACAACATCCCGAGGGAATGGTGGCCGCTCCTTCCGGAAGGCGTTGTTTCAGAGGCGAGAGATCGAACTCCTGCTCCTGCCCGAGCTCGTACAACACCTCTACCTACAGGTAGGAAAAAGTTGAGTCTTTAAACCTTTGACGCATACAATCACACCAGCGTGATTAGAACATTTAGTGCATCACATGCTAAATTCAATTCTGGTTTCATGCTTTGGCTGGTGCTGAGCCAGAGAAGGATGTGTTCAGTGCTTGTCTTGTATCACAGCTATTCAGTGTTTTCAACCACAACATGTTCAGACCTATAAAGTCACATAAGTACTACACTAAAAAAACAGTGTAGAAATAATTATTGCTAGTAAATGGCTAGTAGGATTTCACAAATACTTACAAAGAAATGGCAGGTAAAAAATTTAAGTAGAATAAATGAAATAGTATTTTCTTGTAAAACATACTTCAATAATCTTACTAAACAAGTCTTCACAGTGTAGGAAAAAATTATAGTTTGTAAAATACACTGATGTCTATGGAAGCATCAATAATAATTCTTTCAAACTTAATATGACAAAGTGTTTTATTCACATCAGATACAAATTGTGTAGGGAACTATAAAGTTTACTTTGTTCTTCTTCCAGTTCACTGGCCACTTACTTTGTCTTTCAGGAGAAGTGGATGAATTTACATGTTGTAAATCCAACAGCTCTCATTGCAGAGAAAACTAACATGGTGGCACCCATTGCCTTTTATAGATCAACCAACATTATAGAGGTGTTTAACTGACAAAATACATTTACATTAACATATTTGAGAATCAGAATACCAGATATTTCACAATATGGTTAGAATGTTTGTGAATATTTAGAAAAATAAAAAATAAAAATGAAATGTAACCGATACATCAAATATAACCGGTGATACATTTTAAAATAACCGTTGCCTTAACGTATGCTGAGGGTTCAGCTAGAGATTTTTAAACTGTCGTTTAAAAGGGTTGTTAAAATTGTTAAATAAAATCACATTTCAGCGGAAAATTTCCTTCACAATTTCCTCCACAGGTCTCCAGTGTTGAGGCGTCAAGCTCTGTTGGCGAGTAGCTGCTCTCAGTTGGAGTTCTTAGCAGGATCTAAACATTCCTGTATCCCAGAAATCCGAGTTCGGCCCTGCACACCCTCCCGACAGGACTCCTCATCTGCATTCACTAACCCACCTACCGCAGCCCCATCAGGTCCTGCTCAAGACCGGCCAGACCACACAGTACCGGTGCTCCTTCTGCGGCCAGGTTTCCGTGAGCAAATTGGACGTGATAGAAAAGACAGCGACGGCTTCTTACCTCTCTTTAGGTCACACAGTGAACCAGGACTTAGCTCTTCAACTGACACAGGTATGAACATACATATGTAACAGACTACAGTTGTCTGGGATTTACGTGAAAATGTGCATTTGTGTTCGCCTCTGTGTTACTCTGTTTTCTTCAGACCACTCTGCAGAATGATGATAACGTGTTTTTGTGTGTGCTCTTCTGTCCTCAGGTGATTTCAGTCACTCAGGAGGCAATAAAGGAGTCAGTGAGGGGGGATCACAGACCTCATCAGAAACAGGTAAGAGTTTAGCACTCTCATGTCACAGAGATGTTTATTATATAGGATTACTACAAGAGAGAAACACACAGTGTTATTTTAGTTTTATTGTGTACTATTATAGTTTTTATTCAACTTTTATTTTTACATTTTTAGTTTTCATTTATATTTTATTTTTACATTTTCAGTTTTTGTTTTAATTTTAGTTTAAATTTTAGTAATGTTGTTATGTACTGTAATTTTTGTCATTGTCATTTTTATAACTTTTTAAAATTGAAATTTCAGTTTTAGTTTTAATTCAGTTTTAGGTTTTATTTCCAGTTAGTAATTTATTGCTTCATCTTAAATTTATTTCAGCTAGTTCCCAAAGAAAATGTTTCTAATTTTAATTTAGTTTCAGTTTATATATATATACAGTGGGTACGGAAAGTATTCAGACCCCCTTAAATTTTTCACTCTTTGTTATATTGCAGCCATTTGCTAAAATCATTTAAGTTTTTAATTTACATTTTTTTTATAATAACCATGGTAACACATAATAAATGTATATTGTAAACAAATTTAAAGGAGTCATATTATGAGAGATCACATTTTTCAAGCTCATTTCAAGTCTCAGAACTCATCACTTGCACTCTATTTAAAAAATATATATATATTGAGACTGAGTTTGTTCTGATATGTTTCTTGGAAGATCAGAAACACCTACTTATTAATGCATGACCACCTGCATTTATATGGGTGACACCAGAACAGTGATAAGAATAAAATGTGGTTAAGTCTATCAAACTTTTTGGTTGGAAGAAACCATCCTTACAAACAAGCATGTTTTTTAGTTGTACTTTTAACAAGATCCCTGATCAATTCAATCATTTCAAAGGTAAAAAATAATAAAAATGACAAAATCACATAACAACATTACTCAAACCTTAAGTATAATATAAAAACTAATTTGAAATAAATCATTAATAAATACTATAATAGCATATAAATAATACCAAAATAACATGCAAAGGTAAAAATACTTATTTATTTTAGATTATTATTATTATTATTTTAATAACAATTCTGCTCCCTGCTCACTATATTTGAATACTTTGTTTGTGTTACCTTTGTGGCATAGGGGTATTGTCTGGAGCTGGTTTGCTGCCTCGCTCCTCTTTGGCACTTCCTGCTTCCCTGCCCAGAAAAGGCAGCATTAAGACTGTAAGTACCCGGTTGCCCTCAAAACAAGTCCCAGCCACCTCGCTGCGTTTACCCAAAGACTGTGCACGCTCTCTTGGAGACCTCAAGGTTAGTCTTTTTGATGTCAAGGACCCCGAAATCTGCCGATCTCCCTTTTCTTCCCAATATTACCGTAAATGTTAGTATAAACAAGCAGACAAACATTTTCGATTTAAATTACAGGTCACTAAAGTTTTAGTGCAACGTTTCCTGCAGAGATCCAAACGTAACTTAGCCCTTGCAACTGAACATGCTGGAAACTGTACTCAGGGGCCTAAAAGGAGGACAGGAAGTGAAGGCCTGCCTTTAGAACAGGTAAAACATTGCCAATACCATAAATAAAATAATTTAGTTCAGCTAGAATTCTGTGTAGTGCGTTTTAGGATAAAACGACCCATTACATGTTTCTATGAAGGTGCTTCGTAACTCTCTGGGGGCCAACAGGGGGCAGCAGCAGCACGTCCACCACCACTGCCGTGGACACCATCACTCCCATAGTGACAGTCGCCATAATGCCCCCCGCCACCATGATGATGACCCTGTAAGGGCCGGGGGAATCCACTTGCGTAGCTGCGGAGACCTCAACTCGACATCCATCGCATCACTGCGCAGACTCCACCCACCGTCACACGGATCATCAGGGGCTCTTTACTCAGAATCTGCCCTCTGAAATGGGGCGGGGGATTCTGGAATTAATCACTGCTGGATTCAGGAGAGGGGCAGAGAAAATTTGAGGAAAGAATGACAGGTGGGAAATAGGTTTGAGATGAGGAATTTAGCTTGCAGAAAGGGTTATTTTTAAGGGTGTTTGAAAAACAGTATATGTACCATTGGTGAAGTTTTCAGCTGTTCTTACCGTAATAAAAGACCGAACAGTACACCCGATATAATGGAGTTTAACCCTTCAGACCCGCTGCTCTCTGTGCCAGACAAAGTCTGGTCCTTCTTATATATTTCCATTTATTTTTTGCTCCATCTAGTGCTTTTTTTCTCGCTCACTGTTTACATGGATATGGAAAGAATGCAGCACCTCTGACACTGTTCCTTGTCTTCACAGCTCATTACAATGCACTCATGCAACTACAAACATTCAACCATATGTTTGGCTGTAACTATGTTTTGAACTTGGGGTAATTTAAAGGAATTAAATAATTAAAAGGAATTAAAGGAATAATTAAAGGAATTAAACAATTAAAGGATTTCAATGGATTTAAGGGAATAAACAAAAAGAAAAAGAACAGTAAAAGAAGTAATAGTAACAGTAAAAGTAAAATATTTGCAAATATTATTTTAATTTAAAATAGGCACACATTCATTTTTTCGTATGCCTAATATGTTGAAAATTTAAAATGTTTCATATTTCGTCACATTCAATTATGCATTACTTGAATCACAGAAATGATTCAGAAATTCAAAATGAAAATGAAAAAAAAATGTGCATCATTGGATTTTACTGTCAGTCATTTAGCATTTCGGTCTTAAAACAGTTGTCAGATAGTAAATGTTTAACTACTTTCAAATTACCTCACATTCTTTCACTGTTAAAGACTGAAGCATCATGCTGGAATTCATGTTCAGTATCTGAACAGTGAGGACTGCCTTCTTGGTTTTTAAAGGCCATCTCAATCATTTTGACATTGATGAGAGCTGTTAGACCACTGAGGCAGAACAGCCTAAGATGTAATGTTTTAAAACTTTTTGTCATCCTAACAACAAACAGAGCAACATAAAGAATATCAAATATTGGGAGGGACAGTTTGGCCATTTCTAAATATTGGATTGCGGGGTTTCTATGATGGTTACGGCCCTGCAAACATACACACTCAAATGTGGTGTTAACTCTTTTGTAACAAGCCACCAAACGCTTTTCACTAACTGACCATAAATAATTCAAAAATCATCTTACATAAATAATACGGCTGTTTTAACCTCGCATTGTCTCAACAGATTTTTTTTTTTTAAAACAAGATATTTTAATTGGAGCTTTGATCTTTTGCGTCTGTCTGTCTCTCATGGTGTGGACTCTAGCTTCCCAGCCTGTGTAATACTTTTCTAGAATGCCTCTGCATGTATTGAGAAGGCTTGTTTTCTTTTTTTGATTGAACACCAAATGCACTAACACACACAGATACACAAACATGCTTGTGACAAAACTAGATGCCACTAATGCAAAGAAATGTTTGAGGGAATTTTGGATTTTATAATCCAGATGATTCTGTGGCAATAAACATACTTGCACAGTTATGTAGACATTGAACTATTACAGGAAGTTGGGACCTTGTATTGAACGATACCTATGAAAACTGAACTCTCACTGGAAGTGAGACAATGAACCCTGTCGATCTGATATGTTCAAGGATTTTTCAATGTTCCGGACAATTTGGGAATAATACATTGGAAAGACAGCCCCGGACGTCTGCTGTATCTGGCTCTGTTGTATTCGGAAATGGATGTACATCTGAAGGAATAATTGCAGTTGTCAATTGTTTAGAAGTGCTTTTGAATGCTAGCTAATGGATTTGAATCAGTAGCAATGTTGCTAAATAATGCATTAATACTATATGTAAATAACTTTGATGCACGGACTCTTACCCTCACACACTTCTGCAACTTTAAAGCACTGAAACCAAGTCTGAAAAAGAGCTTGATATTCTACCTCTTGTATTGCATACACTGACATGTTATGGCCTAGTGGAATATTTTAATTAATTTAAGAATTGTATGGACTATTTATGAAACAACTTCTACACGGACTGATGAAAATACCGTTATTCTGGGAATATGATGCCTAAAAAGAACATTTTAAACAGCTCTACTTCATGAACTTTTAATGCAAGTTATGTAAAATCACAACAATAAATGTATACACATCAAATTTATCATGTTCTCAGGTGTTATCTCTACTTTTTCAACACTCAAAAATATACATTTAGATTTTCGAAAGGTAAAAATCACTGGTGAGAAGTAGTGTCTGATCTGTGCATAAATTGTTCTTCTGAGTCATATCTTTTAAATGAATCGTTTGAACTGGTTCACGAAACCGGACTGAAGCTAGAGCTCCTTGTGCTGAACCAGTGGTTTCACTTGGCAAAATGTTGTGAACTGCGATATGACATTTCATTTCATATGAAAATGTCCAATATTTTTCCTGAGACATCCAGACACAAAGAACAAAGATCCTACCTTTGATTCGATAATCGTGATGTGATATACGCTATTTCAGTTTTATTTCGATTAATTGTGCAGCTCCATTTAATTTAATGTTATATCCGATTTTATTAATTTATTATTATATTTACCCTGTGCTGAACGACATGTTCACAAATCACTATTATTAAAGCCCAGGCAATGAACTGCAATGACGTAAATACATCAAGACGCTAAGAATCTTTGTTCTTTGAAACGAAATGTTTGAAAGAACCGATTCTTTGAAATGAACTGAACCTCCCATTCCCGTATTATGTGCACGTAGTAGCCTACTTTTATTTTGAAACTGAGGTTTCTTACGTCGCACATGAAGATGTAAATGTTGCGCGCCAGTTCGTACAGTTCAGTTTTACAGCCCCAATATAAGAACTGATAAGTTTTGATTCGGTAGAAAGCGACAAGAATTGAAATGTGGAAACTGCAACCAACCGAATCTAGAGGTAATGTTTTCTGTGCAAAATGACTCGTTTATTCAGTGTTTTAGTGCACTGCGGCAGTATGTATAATCCAGACCAACTATAAACCAACTGTACAGCAGTAACAATGCTCATGTAATGTGTTCTTGTTTACATAACGTGTTTATGTTTAAGGGATGACTTCTAAGGACTTTTAAATACAGCTTCACCTCATATCTCACAAGGCGTTCATTTCTTTAGTTAAACTGTTTTATAGTATAATTTTTGTCATGCGTAGGCATAGAGAGGTTGAGTTACATATGAGTTAGACATAATTACACTGTAGGCTGTGTCATGACATTCAGTATTCTAACATCAGATTTTACCAGTTAAGTTAGTGAGAGTATTTGTTTTGTTCCTGGTAACGATTGTAACTAGAGTTGAAATTACTAATTTTCTCAGTAAGAGAAGACCCAGTAAAATTGTACTTACCGTACATTGTAATTTATTTTATGATGTGAGTCAATCAGTTGCTATTCAAAAAAGGGCTCTTGGTTTCACCCTTGTCACAAATGTCACATTTTACATTTATTGTGATCATGATTTACTATAAAAGACAGATAGTCTACTGTCTACCCCCCAAAATGTAAAACTCATAATTTACTAACCCTCATGTCGTTATAATCCGGTATGACTTTTTTATTCTGCTGTGGAACACAAAAGAAGATATTTTGAAGAATGTAGGTAACCAAGCTGTTTTGGTTCCCATTGACTTCCATTATATATTTTTTGTACCATACAATGGAAGTCAATGGGAACTGAAACTGATTGGTTACCAACATTCTTCAAAATACTTTCTTTTGTATTCCACAGCTGTTTTACATGCTTTATTTTAATGGAGCTTTGATGCAGACATCATCTTTCTGAGAGGTGTAAAACCATACAATGGAAGTCAATGGGAACTGAAGCTGATTGGTTACCAACATTCTTCAAAATACCTTCTTTTGTATTCCACAGCTGTTTTACATGCTTTATTTTAATGGAGCTTTGATGCAGACATCATCTTTCTGAGAGGTGTAAAAATGCTCCCATGAAATCCTGACTTTTTTATTATTGTTGTTATTATTATTTAGAGGGCAGATTTTGTCATAAAATCTGCACATTTCCAGTAATTATAATCTGTATAGGTTGGGATGCTTTAATTTATTCCAGTCCTTTTTGTTTCTGAAGGGGAAAGTATCGTTCTGTTCCTGGGTCAGGAGTATGTGGTCGGCCGTAAGAACTGTGAGATCTTGCTGTCCAATGATCAGTCCATCAGCCGTGTGCACGCCAACCTCACTGTCACTCAGCAGGTGAGTAACTCCCCTTATGAGGGGATATATCTCCATATAATGATGCCTAAGAAAAAAAGGGCATCTTCAATGAAGGGATGTTTGGTAGCCCACTATTTATGCTTTTGTACTTGGTCTCCCTGTCATTCTTATACATAAACCACAATGATAGGTGTTTGTAGAGCTTCTGAGATAAGAGAATATGAATAGCAATTTTTTTTAACATGCCATTGACTTTTATGTTGTTAACTTAACAAAAGTCATCTTAGCTATGTTTTTCCATGGCTCTCTTAGAGCCTTTCCATAAATATCTCAAAGGCAGTGCTGTGGGAAGTATTTCACTAAGTAATCAAATTTTTATTTACTAATTGTTTTTTATTATTTTGTTAATTACACAGCAGAACCGTAATCATGTGCGTCATTATTTCCCTTAGTCACTCTTACTGCGAATTCAGTAAGTCATTCTTGCTGTGAAATAGGCTACTTATTTGAATTCAGGATGCATTAAATTATATTTGTATATTACTAATAACTTCTTGGAAAGTTTTGAAAAAAAAAAGTTATTAGAATAAGGCATAACTGAGAATATTGGTTTTATTCGAATGGCCTTGTTCAATATATAATTATGTTAAAAGACTTTCACATGTCCATGTTATTTATTTTAGTGCTTTGAAAGATCACTCATCATCTTTTAAATAATTAAAGGTGGCATGTACTATAGTAAACCAGTTCAAACTAGGCATGTGACATTATCACATTTTTATATCACAATATTTGCTGAAGTTTTTATGTTACATTACAAAAACAGGTTGAACAGATGAGCAAACTTCAGTGCTGTCCTCTTAATAACAAGTTTATTAACTTTTTTTTTTCAAATGACAAAAAGCCGTTAACATTTAAATACATTTCTACATTTAAATGCATTTCTGTAAGTGCCACCTACATTCAGAGTGTAAATCTAAATTTTCACTGAGTCCGTTATGTAGTTATAGCTTGCTGATAGGGTGCTTTCTTGTTTTTCCTCTGTTGGCAGGCGGTTACTCTAAAGGACAGCTCTAAATATGGCACTTTCATCAATGGTGAGAAGCTTGAAACTGGCTCCACAAAGATCCTTCAGACAGGAGACAAAATCACATTCGGAGTCTTTCAGAGCAAGTTCAGGTTTGTATGTAGCTACACATTCCTGTGTGTTATGTGAGGATGCTTTAGAAGCAGTTTATCCACCTTATTTTTCAACACGGAAGTAAGCCGTTTTCTGTGAATGTGCGAGACTTCCGGTTCATTAGCCGCTGTAGGGAAATAACAAGAAGAATAAGAAAGTGCAGTAAATGGTAAAACTGCTTGTGCTACAAACCAGTCTGTTCATAATTAAGATAATATATTAAAATAAAATGGTAAGACACACCAGTTTGCAATATCAAGCAGCAAAATGAGCTGTTTAGTACAGTTAAAGGGGTGGTTCATTGCGATTTCACTTTTTTAACGTTAGTTAGTGTGTAATGTTGCTGTTTGAGCATAAACAATATCTGCAAAGTTACGAAGCTGAAAGTTCAATGCAAACGGAGATATCCTCTTTTAAAATTCTGGCAGTTTAATGCCTACAAAAACGGCTCGTAGGGACTACAACGAGTTACTTCCTGGGTTCGTGACATCACAAACCCAGATAAACCCCGCCCTCGGGAAAAGGCAGCAAAGGGGGCGAGCTGCTTTAGAGATGAGGAAGAGAAAACTAGAGGTGCACGTAAAAATCTATTCATACATGAATCGCGATTCTGTCTTCTAACGATTCTAATGGATTCACAAGTTTCAAAATCAATGCTCTAAAGCAGCGGTTCTTAATATTGTTCCTCGCGTCCCCCTGCTCTGCACACGCTCTGCATCTCTCGCTCTCTCTCTCTCTCTCATTCAG
>NW_015659312.1:1331097-1376846 GCF_001515625.1 Sinocyclocheilus rhinocerous
CTCTCTCTCTCTCTCTCTCTCTCTCTCTCATTCAGCTCAGCTCGGACAATGAACTGTTCCAATTATATTCTTATTTGCACATAGCTATGAGAAGCATTAAGCATGGGTTGCTGTACTGTATTAAAGCTTTAATCAGGATAAAACCGTATATTAAAAGCTAACATAAGCAGTAACATTTACAAATAACAGCATATATAAAAGTACGAGACAACAACAAACAAAAAACATAGGCCTACCATTAAAAGCTGTTCTTGCACAGGTTCTGCACGATCCTCTTCAATAATATCCTCTGCTTCTCAATCGGGCTCAAACTGATAAGCGATATTAACGACACCTTTGTTTACAATACAACCGGAGCACATGCCGCTGAGGTGAGGGGCGGGACGTTAAGACGCGCACTATAGGCGGTTTAGCCAATCACAACACACTGGGCTAGCTAACCAATCAGATCCCATCGCCTATTTCTGAGGGCGGGACTTCATAAAAACAGGAAAAGATCAGCCCGTTTCTCAGAGAAGGGACAAAGCGGTGTGGAATGAAGGTAAATTATGTGAAAAATAATGTGGTTTTTTTTTAAACGAAGCATTAACCCATGTTAGACTGCACCCCATAAACACAATCAAGCCTAGAAAAAGACCAGTGAACCAGCAACAAACCCAGATAAACCCCGCCCTCGGGAAAAGGCAGCAAAGGGGGCGAGCTGCTTTAGAGATGAGGAAGAGAAAACTAGAGGTGCACGTAAAAATCTATTCATACATGAATCGCGATTCTGTCTTCTAACGATTCTAATGGATTCACAAGTTTCAAAATCAATGTTCTAAAACAGAGGTTCTTAATACTGTTCCTCGCGTCCCCTGCTCTGCACACGCTCTTCATCTCTCTCTCTCTCTCTCTCTCTCTCATTCAGCTCAGCTCCAACAAAGAACTGTAACTTCCAATTATACACTTATTTTCACATAGCTATAAGAAGCGTTATACATGGACGCGCGGCCCTTTAAAAATAGCTGGAAGCGGATGACACCGGAAGCCAGACACATACAATTTACAAATGGCTGCGCCCGCTCTTATGGGAAAACTAAGATGGATAGTGGTAAAGGAATTGTTGAATAAAAAATGTACCCTCATTTTGTTCCAAATACCTGTGGCATTACTTCAGTACACTACAAATGGAGGACTTTTGAATTATGTACTGGTAATTTTTTTTGTTGTTACGTCAATGAATGACTATTGAAGCTTTCAAGCGCTTCAATGAGGTATTATAAAAGTAGTCCATAAGACTTGCACTATATTCTTCGGAGAGTATACAGTTTAAATTCACAGATTAAGTTAGATTTGAGAACCAAGTCAGTCCGATTTGGGAAGAAAATCAATTAGACCAGTTTTGTGATTCTGATTAAATGGGTCTTAAGATAAAAATAAAAAATAAAAAAAAAGTTCACAAATTGGACATTGTTGCTTTGTTATTTAGTTTTATGCTATTGTCTCATTATGTTTCGTGTGTGTGATTTGTTTTTTAGCTTAGTTTTGATGTTCTGAAATTATATTTTTTGAAGCCGATAATAATAATCTCCCTTTTTCCCCACTCAGTTTGGAGAAAGAGTGTGTTGTGGTGTGTTCCTCATGTGTCGATAATGAAGGGAAAGCCTCCCTCTCTCAAGATTTGTGCTCTATTGGGGGCCGACTTGTCAACTCCTGGACACTTGACTGCACTCATCTCGTCATGCCCACTGCAAAGGTCACCATAAAGGTCAGGAGACCATTGACCACTTCAGCACATCATTTGATCCTTGAGGGTTTATTCAGTTCCCTGATTAACTGCCAATGAACCTTCAAGGTACACTTAAACATCTGCTGAATCAATGTCACTCTCTTTGCAGACAATCTGTTCATTGCTGTGCTGTCGGCCCATAGTAAAACCTGAATTCTTCAGTGCGTTTAGCAAAGCTGTGCAGCAGAAACTTCCACTGCCTAATCCCGAGAAGTACGGAGTGTCTCTTTTTCTTTCTCATTCACAGTTGCTTGTTTTATTCCATAATAGCTAATAGCAATATTTTGAATAGACAATATAGATACAGATGTTGCTGTGTTTTGCGTTGATCAGATTTAGGCCTCAGACTGATGAGCCCAGCCTGGCTAAAGAGGATGTGGATCTGAGTGCACGACCTGAGAGAAAGAGCCTCTTCAAGGGGAAAACTTTTCTGTTTTTGAACTCAAAACAGGCAAGTTGTTTTTTTTAGCTACTACTAAAATGATAAATTATACCATCACTGTACATTAACATTAGGACAGACTCCACCTCTTTTATAATAATTATACAGCTACTTATCATGACTGTCACTACCATTCAAAGTTTAAAAAAAAAAAGAAATTAATACTTTTATTCAGCTAGTAGCAAAGCAATAATTGGTCAAAAGATTTCTTATTTCAAATAAATGCTGTTCTTCTGAAGTTTATATTCATCAAATAATCCTGAAGAAAACTGCATCTTGGTGTCCACAAAAAATATTAAGCAGCACAACTGTTTTCAACATTGATAGTAATAAACGTTTCCTGAGCGCCAAATGAGCATATTAGAATGATTTCTGAAGGATCATGTGACACTGAAGACTGGAGTAATGACTGCTGAAAATTCAGCTTTGCCATTACAGGAATAAATTACATTTTAAAATATATAAAAATACAAAACAGTTATTTTAAATTGTTAGAATATTTCACAACATTACTGTTTTTACTGTATTTTTGATCCAATATATGCAGCCTTTGTGAGCATATACTTCTTTCAAAAACATTTAAAAAAAATTACCAACCCCATACTTTTGAACAGTGGTTTATATAGAAATTATAAAATCTTGTTCTAGATAGATAGTACAGTACACACCACACACAATAAATACAGGAATATGAGAAATAGTTATATTATAATGTTACTTAATTGTCATGAAAATAGTGTCACAGTGCAAAAAAAAAAAGAAAATAAATATTTAATGGTCCTAAAATAGACTTCATCAAAGGCTTAATTTTTTTTTTCTCCCAGGATGTATAAGAGGTTTGTCTGTTGGCAGCGCAGTAGTGTGGCCTATTTCAAAAATATGAGGCCAAAGGATTGTGATATTGTTCTCTTACTTTCATATTCCTTATCACATCACATGGCCAGTTACTATATAAGAAAAAGGTGTACCTTTGAACCCAAATCTGTGCAGAAGTAGTTTTTTTTTTTTCAGCCCAATTTTTTCCCAGACGTTTCCTTTATTTGTCCTGTAATGTTGGAAAATATTATCAGTTACAGGCACTCTGACCTTTCTTACCTATTTCATGTATTCTTTATCTAAAGTTCTTTATCTAAACTTTATCTAAAGTTAGACATGCATCAGGTCTTTATTCATTAGACTGTTATATACAGTGAAAAAGTTGGATGTCACATAGGAGTTCCTCCATGCTGTTTTATATTAATCAGGAGGTGTGAAACAGTCCTAATTAGCTCAGAGGAAGAGCAGACCATGTGCAGCTAAACAGCTGGGATATTCTCTGTAACCAGCAGGCTCATTTGTGAGTGAATAACTGCTGATAGAAGCTACAGCAGTGCAATGAGGTCACATGGTCATTTTCTTTCTTGTGATTTCTTGGGAAAAGTTTTTAATCCCTGAAGACCCAGAAAGACACGTTTTTCCCGTTGTTTTCGATTTTGTGTGTGTGTTTGTTTGTTTTTTGAGTGTTTGGAGCAGTGTTATTTTAGTATACAGTAATTTATGTATATTATAGTATTTATTAATATTTTGTTTTCATTTCAGTAGTTTTCATTTTAATGAAGTTGTTTGTTATGTGATTTTGTCATTTTTATTATAATTTTTAATATTCCTGTTTAGTTTTAATTTAGGTGTTTTTAGTACATCAGTTTTTAGTTTATACTTAAGTTTTTCATCTATCTGATCACCTTTTATTTTTTGGTTTGGGAACATAAAATCCATTACTTTTTATAAAAAAAAAAAAAAGTAAGAAATAATAAAGATTCTATAATAAGATTCTACAGACAAAAATTATATCTTTTTGTTTCGGGATAATGATGGATGAGCACTTATTTCCTGTGTAGATCTATTTCTTTTTTAAAACAAGAAGCTTGAGTGGGACAAATTGAAGGACTCGTCTCATTTTTTTCGTTCTTTCTAATAGTGAGTAGGCTTTAGTTACTTCAGTTTAGAAACTTGCAGTTTTGCAAGATTTTCTATCATGCTGAACATAGATTAAGGAAAGATTTAGAAAATCATTATAATCCAAGTTGAATTATATTCAGTGTTTTATTGTTGTAATCACTGATGTTTTGTGTATCTTTTCAGATGAAGCGTTTGAGTCAGGCGGTGAGTTGTGGAGGTGGGGTGAGCCAGCTTTTGGATGAGGGCTCTCTGCCCATTTCACTTTTGGAGTCGAGCAGCACCTGTGTAGTCGACATGACATCGGGGAACTCCCAGGCTGTGCTCCCTCCAGCATCCAAGAAGTGGGTGGATTCTGTGGCTCAGATTCTGCACAGGTGTGTGCATTTTTGCTCATGCCCAGTCTTTTCTGTCAGTTCAGACAACATCTACTAATTGTTCTGTGTATTGAGTAATACAATGAAGCTGTTTAGTTTGTGTGTATTGCATATAATCAAGTCATAAATTGGGCCAAAGTGATCCGAAATGGCATTCCAGCACCTTCATTTAAAAAAAAGACAAAATTATCAACAGTTTGTTTGATGATTGATTCATTTTGTGTGTATAAAATTTACACGCATGTAATTTCGCATACATTTTGGAAAATATGTTTTGTTTTAGAGCTATCTGAGTATTACTGCAGGAATTCCTTTTTTTGGTTAATCTTCGTGTCTCTAATGCTTTCTCTTTTTCACACAGAAACGGCTTGCGCTTTATTACTGAATCTGAGATTGGATTGGCTGCTATTCATATCAATAATCAAACCTACTGCAATCCTTTCTTTTCTATGCAATCTGGTGGGTTTACATACAGTACACTTACATACACATCCGTTGCAGATGGACTGTTCTAGGTCATTACTCATTCTTAGTAGTGTTTTCAGTGTTAACAGTGAGTGAATAATGATGCATACGATGATGACTGACTTTTTTAATTGTGTGTTAAGTGTGCTTACTGATCCTTACATGGCAGTGAATCTGAGAAGTAGATTTTCTGACTGACACGTGAACTCAGCACATCAGTAATTTCCCAACACTTCCTCACAGATTCGGTGAAAGTGAAACCAGTCATTGCTGCAGCAACACCCTCTCAGAACACTGCTGTAGATGAGACGGCGCTTGCGCCACCTTCCCAGAATATCACAGCCTATGTGGTCAACACTGAGCTCTCTCAGGACCAGAGCAGGTAGAAGTCTGTGCTGAATCTTACAGAATACCTGTTTTAGGTGGTGGACATCTTCAACAACAACAACAAAAAACAAACAATTGGATCGCCTTATATCTCTATACACCTAACTCAAAACAACGATCTCACATTTTAGTGTTCAAAAGTGTCCTAATTTATAGTCTATAACTTGAAATAGCTTTATTTTTATTGATGTAATTTTACCAGACTGCTTTTTGTGTTTTAAAATGAACTAGACTGCTACTTTTAGTTAATGATATACAGTATATCTGTGAGTTATGTATTTGGAAGTGAGCCAACAGAATCACTTTTGCTATGAGTTGAGTAATCCATCAGTTCAATGTTGGTGCTTTTTTGTCAATTATAATATAGGTCTTTTTTTTTTTTTTTTTAAGCCAATCAATTTTCAAGTTTGAAAATTCTTCTACATATAGTGCCAATAGTCCTTGTTCACATTTGCAGGATGGTTACAAGTGGGATCAGTGCCGTTGGTGAGACTCCAGATAAGACACACCCCACACAGAAGGGCTCCACACTGTCAGCAACAAACAAACCCTCATCCCTCGGCCCGGAACCTTCCGCTACTCGCATTGTCAATGAGACAGTGATGTCGTCTGGAAGCTTGAGCGTGCTTGAACCTGAGCAGAGGATGAAGAAAGGTTCTGCTTCCTCGGGCAGGGGGCGAGTTGAACCTGACGGGTCTGTGAAATTGACAGCGCCTCCCAATGCCAGCACCACACTAAAACGGTCTCCCCAGAAACAGACAGCCCTCACAAACTTCCTCCAGCCTACCGACAAGAAAAGGCAAGTCTAATGCCACACTACATCACACAGGATTTATAAAGCAGCTGTTTTCTATTTTAATATATTTTAAAATGTAATTTATTCCTGTGAAGGCAAAGCTGAAATTTCAGCATCATTACTCCAGTCTTCTGTGTCACATGATCCTTCAGAAATAATTCTAATATGCTGATTTGTTGCTCAAGAAACATTTCTGATTATTATCAGTGTTGAAAACAATTACATATTTCTGTGGAAATGTGATACATTTTCCTCTTAGGATTCTGTTGTGAATTGAACATTTAGAAGAAATAATTTTGTAACATTATAAATGTCTTTACTGACACCTTTGATCGGTTGAATGCATCCTTGATGAATAAAATATATTTAAAAGAAATTAATCTTACTGACCCCAAACATTTGACTGGTAGTGTAAGTTATGTGAAGCACTGAAGTTGACACAGCTGCTTGACTAGAATAAGTGTTTGTAGTGAGATTAAAAATTAATAGTTTTATTTATCAGTTTTTCTTTTTTCTGTAAGTTTTGTTTATGTATTTTGTTTTTATTAATATAAATATATAATGATAAGAAAAGTGATGTACAAAATTATGCATATAGTCATGAAATTAAGTACCCTCACTAAAATATGATTAAAAGAGATCACAAGGCCTCAAGAAAAACCTGGTATAAATGCAAATGTGTCTCAGCTGACCACTTGTGATCAGATCACGCATGATGGACATTAATAATAGGTGAACAGGGTCATGTGACAATATTTTCAGTTGAAATGTGCAGAATGTGAGACAGTCACCATTTTATAAAGATTTATGTTATATTTTTATGTTTATGGTTGCAGACCACGTGAAGACAGTGCCAATTCTGTCCACTCAGTGGCCAAATTCTTCAGAAAAGACGGTGAGGATAAAGAGGATGAGATCCAGCAAAGTTCCTTTGCCAGTAGATCTCACAAAACCTCACATACAGCCCAAAATCAACACAGCTCAGAGTCACGATCTGAGTTCAGTGCCAGTCTGGTTCAGGCTTGTGGGTCCAGTCAAAGCTCTGGCAGCAAGAAGAGAAAGCAACCAGAGCAAGACGCTCCATCAGCCCCCAAGGAACCTGCAGCAGCTGCTGATTTAGAAATGTCTCTTGAAGAGCTTGAGTCTATAATGTCTGATGAAATGGATGAGCCTCTGCAGGCTGCAGCTAATAAAAAACAACGTCTTGAGTCAGGAACAAACAGCAGAATCAATAACCCACAATTACCGAATCAGCAAGAGGGCACTGAGTCCAAAAGCAGGAAAAGCGCAAAGAATCAGCAAAGCAGTGCCAATAGAACAGGCCCCGCTGCAACAAATCAGGGCTTGGACAGGCAGTCGAAGAGGTCATCCAAACAAACGCCAGATCTGGAAGCACATAGTTCAGCAAAGAAGGGGAAAAGACCAGAACTTGAAGAGGTCAAAGAAAAGGAAGTGTCTTTTGTTGTGGTACACATGATTTGTTTCATATATATATGTTTTATATATATCTTGTCTGTTTTTAATCTGCAGAACAGCTAATCCCATGTTTGCTTTTCTTTCAGAATTCAAGGACCCAAAATGGCATTTCCCAGCACTGTGAGCCTGTGGTCAAACCAGAAATGCAGGTGAGAGGTTTTAATACAGATGTTGGTTGTGAGTTAGTTTGACCTAGACTACCTAAAATATCTTTTCAGGTTTTCAGAAAGGGAATGATCACAATGTTTACACTGGTTCCCCCTAAAGTATCTTGTAACACGTTGGTATAATCCAATCTCTGTTCATCCGAAGGCCTCAACCTCCAAATCTGGATCCGAGAATGACCCTGAGCTGCCCAGGAGGCTCCTACAGATTCAGTTTAAGTCCCTGACTGTGAGCACCTCTTCCAGATCAAGACCCAGCCCACTACAGACCCATGATCCTAATGACAAGAATGTGAAAAGGTTCTGCAAGGTCAGAGGATTCACACTTTATTGATATTATGGCAAAGTTTCTGTTTATCTCTTGATGTGAGATTTTGAATGGCTGTTGGTGGATGTGCACTTATCTGTGTGTGCATCTGTAGACAAATGCCCCTGGATTTAATGGGCTGCCTAACATTATCGGAGGCTCTGATCTGGTGGCTTACAATCGCAGTAAGAACTCTGAACTGGAGGAATGGCTCAGACAGGCAGCAGAGGTGAGAGACCACGGGAACAAGGAAGTGGTGGGGGGAGTGGTCTATATATTATATTTACATTATGGTCAAATATTAGTTATTTATGTGCACACAAATGTATTGCAATAAATTGATCACATGTGACAGTAAAGACTTTTACATTGTTACAAAAAAATCTATTTCAAATAAATGCTGTTCTTTTGGACTTTCTATTCATTAAAGTATCCTGGGAGAAAAAAAAGAATCTCGGTTTCCACAAAAAATATTAAGGAGCACAACTGTTTTCAACATTGATAATAATCAGCACATTAAAATGATTTCTGAAGAATCATGTAACACTGAAGCTTTGCCATTAGAGGAATAAATTACATTTCAAAATGTATTAAAATAGAAAAGAGTTATTTTAAATTGTAATAATATTTCACAGTATTAATGTTTAGCTTGGTGAGCATGAGATTTCTTTCAAAAACATGTAAAAAAAAAAACAACGATTCTCTATTTTTTTCCTATTCTATCTGCTTGTTTTATTTTTATTTATTATAAAATAATACAAAATAATAATAACTTGACCCTCTGACACTAGACATTAGCTCTTTCTATTCTATTCTATCTACTTTTTATTCTTTTTACCTTGCTACATGTACCGAGTTAGACTAACTGGGACTTGTCACAGCACTTACATATTGTTGCTTCTATTGTCCTCATTTGTAAGTCACTTTGGATAAAAGCATCTGTTAAATGATTAAATGTAAATGTAATAATAATAATTACATATTGTGTTTATTTTCATGTGGAGATTAGTTTCTAAATAATAGAATTCCTCACTGGACCAAATGTATTTGTGATCTTTTCCCTTAAAGGGGTCATATGATGCTGCTAAAAAGAACATTATTTTGTGTATTTGGTGTAAGAAACAGCGCCTTTACGACATGGCGGCGGCGGCAACAATACTACAGCGAGAATAAAAGTTACGCTTTCTTTCTTTGCGTGAACATTTGGGCGGCGTTATGCAAATCTTCCCACATAGTGACGTAGACATGTGGGGGCGTGTTAGAACAAGCCGTTTTAGGTAGGCGTGGCTGACTCTTAACTTTTATAAAGAATATCTCTTTGGATTTGAGACTTTAGTCTTTGCAACTCTACAGATCTTCTTTATGCACCAAGAGCTTGTAACACTCCAAAGAGAAAGGAAAAATTGAAATCGCATCATATGACCTCTTTAATGTTGTAGTTTTCTCATAAGACAACTGATTTGTGTGGAATGTTAAGGACCCTAGATAGCGAGTTGAACATAAACAACGATAGCAGTAACTTCTTTTTTTCTGAAAGCTAAAAGCAACAAATAGAAGAACAACTGAACTGTCATCCACATAATTGTGCAGCGCAATGGATGCAAAACAGAATCCTGTTAGCCTGCCCCCCCCCACACACACACACACACACATGACCCTAGTGCAGTTTAATTTTTACATTTTAATGGTATTTCTAACTCTTACCTAAAACAGGCCGTGTGATTATGCAGAAGGTTTATCTCAAAATGCAGACTGTTAGATCGAGTGACTTCATTTAATTGAAATACATTCATCCCGTTGAAATTGCTCACGTGTCAGAGGTTGCCGACCCCTGGCATGTTGAATACAGTTATGAATATAGGATTTGTGTACTCATTTCTGGCATTCTCTCTCTTTTAGGAGGAAAAACAGAATGAACGGGAGGAGATTTTGGGAGATGATTTGTTCAGGTATGCAGTCTATGTACTTTTGCATGCAGTAGGGCATAAATGGATAAATGAGGGGCATGGATCAAATGGACAGAATGAAGTGGGACGTACAGTGACGTCAGCTCTTTTCGAGCTCATTTGAACACTGACTGATCTTGTTTGATCACTGTACAATTCTCACCCTCATTCAGACACTCGCCACCTGCCTAAACTAACACTACATTCAACAAGACACTGACCTCTGACCCTAGAAAATCAAGGCTTATATTGAGACAATAACTTTTGTGAGGGCTTAGTCTGCAGTGGACTGGCTGAGACCGGTTTATGCGGTGGGATACTCTTACGCACTGAGGCGGGCCAGAGGGACGTCTGGTTCCCAGTATTGTGCCCCGTTTTGAATCTTCTGTCAAACAGGTGCTCAGATATTTGCTGATAGACTTACACAGCTTTGACATGCCAGTCCTCTGACTTTGAAAAGCTCCACTCAGCCGCAGCATGTTTCTTTCTTAAAGTCATGAACTCATCAGTTCTGTGATTTGTGATTTGAGCTGCTGGGCCTGATCCACCAGTGTCACGGCATCACGCATGATTTCTTGAAGGGGGGGTTTCTCCTTTTAGCAGATCCTTCATTTTCGCAGAGCACGCTTGGAAAGTACGTCAATGATTTCCCAACTGCTTTTAAGACATTGTTCACAGTTCAGGTCACGCTGGGCTGCGAAGACCCGTTGATATTTCTAACAAGCTCCTGCTGTTTAAACACACCGTGATTAGGGCAGAAAATACAGTGATGGTTTAAATTAGTGGGCAGTGCCCCGTAAGAGCACTTCTTTAGTAGCTTCACTCATATCAAAGTTATTCTATCTCTATGAGAAAAGTGTGTGTTGAACTTTTTGAATGGACTGGCATATATTTCGACAATAGTGTTTGGAAGTTTGCTTTCTGGATATTGCTGTAGTTATTCCCATACAACCCAATCATTAACACGCTTGTGTTTTGGGGGGTATGTACACATTTTCATGTGTTTTGGCTGTTCTTTTACACGACAACTGTGTGTTGGGGGCCTGAAAATGCAAAGTGCAAGTTGTTATAAACGATACCATTGCCATTTGTGAAAATGGTGCATCATGCGTATCCGTATTACATGTTCGCGTAGTATTTCTTTACATCGCCAACTACTGGCCTGGCATGCATAACACAGCATTTTAAGTCATTTTTCGTGGCTCATTAGAACAAGAATTTACACTTACAGAGAAATAAGGTTTAGGCCTGGTCAGGCACAGAATTGTTGCCTGGAGACTGAACCTGGCTAACGGGGGACTTTCAAGTGGTGCCATTTCTCCTGCCTAAGCAGAAAAACACACACTCGTGCCCTCAAATATACACACAGCCAAGGCCGTGCGATTTGTCCATCACAACTGTTTGATCTCTGAATCTGCTCAGCCAGTCATGCATGGAGTGGGAACATCACACAGAAAATAAAAAGAATGAAAAGAAAACAGCACCTCTGTTTTTCCAACATCTTCTCCAGCTCCCTCCCTCCACCAGGCTAATGAAGTGTCCCAGACATCTTTTATGGAAGGGGATGTCTGGTTTGATGACTTTTTCAAACAGTGTTTGATTTTTACAGTGTACCGGTTTGTATCAATTCACTCAGTTATTCAATCACTAAATTTACTAGTTACTAATCATCACCGTAGGGCAGGAATGTTAAAGGCCTTTGTGTGAATGATGGTTGGACTGTATAAATTACTTGCTTTTGTGTTGAATCTGTTTTTTTTCTTTCTCTCTCTTTTTCTTTCAGGTACAACCCTAGGCGGGCAAAGAAATAATAGTTCATAATGCTGCTGTTATCTGTAACAAGATGCAAAGCAAAACATGTTTCCATTTTTAAAAGAGATTTATTTGTCGATAATAAAAAATACTCTGTACAAAACGTGTATGTATATATTAAAAATTGACATTTTACAAAACTGAGCAGTCGTATTTCACCTCCACGCCAACAATACATCACCTTGTGAAGCAGCTTTGACCATCCTGCATTGAATTAGAGGACTTTCTTACTTCTTACAGCTCTGATTTGTCGTCTTATGGTTTTGGTTTCTTCAAGTCTATTGATGATATCTACTATCTAAACTGTCACTCCACACAAAGATTCTCTCAGCAGTCTAAACTTGCAGTATGAATGGCTGAGGTGAAAACTTAAAAATGCTAGTTCAGAAGTTATTTCAGTTAATAATTCAAAGCAATAAAACATTTATTTGGCACAACAGAGTATCAAGTATAATGTTCCACTATTGAGTGCTGCAAAATACCTTACTGAGGAGTCCAAACCTCAAATCTCTAAAACATATCACATTGGATTAATCTAAATCGCTAATCTCTAAAACAGCACATTGAATTAATCTAAATTTTCTGTAATCCAGAATATTCTTATTTATCTATTTTACCTACAAATTACCAGAATGACTGACAAACACCATGGTTACTGAAAATGTACCGTCTTTCTAACGTTTGGCACTTGTTTTATGTTGCAGTGAAAGAGTAAGGTTGATGGAAAAAATACACAGTCCAGGTTGTACAATGTGACCTCATAGTTTTCTTCTTTTTGCAGTAATTCAGATTATTTTAGGAGCCTGTTATGCAGGCTTGAGTACCATAGAATGACTGGACCAAAGGGATGTTTCTTTTTTTGTTTGTTCAAAGTGCTATTATGTGTTCTGTATTAGAAAATATATCCAAATGGACAATGTAATAAACTATTTGGGATAAGGCCATGCTTGTGCATCATTGTTTTTTAGACAAAGAAATACATTGGCTCATTATAAGGTCGTCAAGGTTTTGGACATTTTGTGCATATTAATATACATTAATTGTGCGTTAAATGGCATTTCACAGCAGAAACATTAGTGAAGACTGCAACATAGTCTTTATGAACTAGGCCTTCTGCCTAAGTCATCTGCTATTTTGGTATTGCTTTCTTTTGCTAAGTGCAAGCCTCTGTGTTCACACTGACAGATATTAAATCACTGAAGTTTCGTTTCTGAGCTGTTGGTGTTTAATAGGCCATACCTATTCTGCCTCTGTATCCAACTAAAAACGACAAATCGCTGTGCTTCCATTGATAGTTGCTGCATCTTTTAGCTCTGCTAATCTTTGTCACTTTTCAACAGCAAGTCTGTTGCTCGTGACACCACCTCTTAAAGGCAGTGTAAGTGATTTCTGGTAGCCAATGTTGATATTTGAAATCACCAAAACAAACACGCCCCTACCCCAAAAGGGTCTTGCCCCTATTTTGATAGCTCTGCCCCACATATACGTACGCAACCCAGGCAACGATTAGTTCTGTGAAACAAAGCAAAACCAATGTTACACCGTGTCTACGGACGTGAGCAGTGCGGCGCAACAAATCCCGACAGAAAACTGCTGCCAGGTTCTATTTATGACGTGCTGACACAAATTTCAAATGGTTTTCAACGGTCGTTTGATCGCGTCCAGCGTAGCAGACTTTAGCTGTTGTAGACACGATGTTACTCACCTATTGAGAAGAAACAAAGCAACCTCGGGGTCCGATCGCAGGCCTCCGCTCCTTGAGTTCTCTCCAGCGCTGGGAAGCACTTCCGATATTTACACGGGTCCTACTTATCGTTCCGCAGACGTTTCCCTCTTTTGTTTTTTTATCCGCCATCTCTATCTTTCTGTCGCTCGGCTCGGCTAATGTCCGTCCCATGCACTGAATGCGCTCTCCTCCACATCACGAGTAGACACGCCCCTTATTGCTGATTGGCTACAAGTTTGTTTTGCGATTCGGCCCGAATCAGTTTTCTAAAGTGTTTTTGAAAAATCACTTACTCTGCCTTTAATGATGTTTGGTTGCTTTGTCGCTACAAAACACTGTCAGTGTGAACACCCCTTCAGGCACTGCAATCATGACAGAGATATGCTATCTATGATGTAATGTAAGAGCAGGTAACTAATTACAAATAACAAGGCAACTGACAACATTTGTAACAACAAGAGGTAAAGCACACTCCATCTAGACTTCGAATGACATTGACGTATTGGCACATTATTCTTGACCAGCAAAAACTCCTTTTGTAAGACAGACAACATAAGACACCATTGGGAAGAGAGTAGTTTCTCCTAGCTTCTGCTCATTTTTATAAGTGTACTTTCTTGTTGTAGAAAAGTTGTAGTTTCATTAGTATTCACTGCATACATATAAAAATTTGATGTATTCCAGGACTCATCGTGAAGCACTTTCTCTTGGAGCCTTAGACAAATCCTCCTCCTCCGCCCCCACTTCCTTCTCTTCCCCGTCCTCCACACCCTCCTTCCTCGGCGATCAATTTCCTGTTCTTCTCAATCCTATGTTTCAGTCTCTTGCGCAAACAGCTAGCAATGCCAAGAGCGCCACCCTTTAAGAAGCGTACAAAGTTGTCACCAACAAGGGGTCCCATGGCAAAGAGCCCAGGGTCAGCATTACACTCAAAGGTGTAAGGGTTTATGTCGACAGGATTCTGTCTGCAGGAGATTGGCCTGCTGGGATCCAAGCCAAGGTGCTGCCCTTGCTCCTTCAAGAAAAACAAGTTGGGATAGGTCCCGATAAGAACTAGCACCATAGAGACTTTGAAGACTCTAAGGACACCATTGGATCCCCTCATCACGCAGTGCATGTCAGGCTGGAAGGAGAGCACACAGTGCTCAGGGAAGCTGGTGTAGTCAGGGAACAAAGATGGACTAGGAGCTGTGGGATTGGCAACAGGGGATGCTGGGTAAACTTGGGAACACATCATGTGGTAGACCCTGTGATATTCAGGGTAAAGTGTCTTTGGCAACTGTTTGAAGATGAGACCTGGGTCATCAGCACGCTTACGGAATGCATGCAACACAGAGACCCTATGGTTCAAGGCACACAGCACTGCATCGGCTGCGCTAAGCCCCGCCCCCACTACCAGCACAGGGTCAGAGGAAGAGTTCAGGTTGCTGTGACAGCTGACAGCCACCCCAAGGTCATGTACGCTGTGGAACACATAAGGGAGATCCTCCCCCTCTACTCCCAATCGAGCTGGAGAATCAGATGCCCCTGTTGCTAAGACAACATTCTCTGCAAATAAGCTGAAAGGGACATGAGTGTCACCTTGGAGCTGCTGGTAGCCCCTGACCTCCCAGAGTCCCTGTGAATTTCCTTGGGAAAACCCAATACTCTCTCTCACTCCTTCTTTGCCTCTATTATCTTCATCCTCCTCCCCAGTATCACCACTTCTACTGCTTTTCTCCATTTCATTTTGTAACTCATTGCTAAACCCATTTACCAGTCCATTCTGACTGTTCTCAGTTCTGTTCTTATTGCAATAATCAAACCCATTTTTCACACCATTCAGCTGACCATTTACAGTGTTCTTTTCATTCCTAATACTTTTTTCATGACTGCGGTGAAGTTTTTGAACAGAGGTGACATAGGTATTGTCCACAAAGTTCTTCTGGAGACCCATGAGCTTGACATAATTTTTGTAGTAGGAAGAGATCTCATCTGGAGTGGCTCGATCATTGGACACCGACCTGTGAGAAAAGCCCATAATATACATAATCCATCAATCTCAGATCTTTCTGTAAAGTCTGAAAAATTGGATCATAGTTCTGCTGGAGAGGAACCCATAATATCTTCTTGATTATCTTTGATAAACACTAATGCGGAGGTGTCCAATCCTGCTCATGGAGGCCCAACTTCCCGCAGAGTAGTTCCAACCTGTTCTGACACACTTGTCTGAAGGTTTCTAGTAATCCTGAAAATCGGTCTGCGTCCGAAAGCTTAGGCTGCTGACTTGTCGCCTCATTGGGCAATGACTTTGCAGGCAGCATTTGCGCATGAAGGCACCTCACGAAACTGATTTCGAACAGGCTTCTAAGGCAGTGTAATGATCTACAACAAAATAGAGCAATATTTGGTGAAAACAAAGTGAATATTTAATTACTATAATACTAATTTCTCACTAGAAGTAACATCAAAAGTGGAAAAACTTGGTCAGAAACATATTTACACAAACTGACCACCAACTGCAACTTTCAGGTGCCATCTTTATTTTTTTAGCTCAACTGTCAGAGAATGGAATGCACAGGATTGTGGGATATCAAAGGCAGTGAAGGATACATCTATGCTGCCTTCAAATATAGATCAGATGAAGGCATCTCAAGAGACAGGAAGTAAAGCTGACATTGGATTCGGACGTGCCTTGATGCCTTCCTACCTTGGATTGCATCCTCTGAAGACAGCATTTTTCAGCTTTCAGACGCAGCCCTTGACAGGCTGGTTCAGGTGTGTTTAATTAGGTTTGGAACTAAACTTTGCAGGATGGAGGCTCTCCAGAAGCAGGACATGACACCCCAGTACTAATGGAAGCTACCATCAGTTATCCTCCATAGTACATACCTCCTTTTGCCCGGGGTCAAATCTCTGTAGTTGACTCCTGGTAACTCCATCCATATACCAAGACTAATGGTCAGCATTGAACCTTCCATTGCCTTGGAGACCAGAAAGAGTATATTTTGTCAATGAAGGACATTTAGTCAAAAATGATTGTTAGGGTTGTAAATTCAGAGACAGGTTTCTTCACATTATGTAAATTGTTATGTATAACTAGTGTATCTCTTATACCAATACCCTAACCTGCGATAGTAAGAAAGTCATAGCAATACCATAGAAACTTCTCAAAGCTAACCTGGCAGTTATAGAAACTATTATTAATGAATGAGCTTTTTTAAGCTTGTACAGTCGTGAGAAGCATTAACCCAACTATCTCAGAGAGGTCACTCACGTGCCAGGCACCACCAGGTGTAGCTTTGCCCAAGACCAGATGAGGAATATGATGTTTCTTTTCCAGCCTCCACTGCAGTACAGAGGGGAACTCAAAGCCCAAATCTGCATTTGGATGAAGGAGTGTGTCGAAGAGCACCGCCACAGGGTTCCCTGAACGCCCCTCTAAACCTTCACAAAGAAACTCCAAATCCTACAGAAAGACACACTGGTCAACTGGTTTATTGCACATTTGACTATCATTTCTGATTGTTCACAATTTTGTTTTACTCCACAATTTAGTTCTAAGTTAAACTTTGCAACCTGTTTCAATCTTTTTACCTGTTCAGTGATGGGAAGCTGCTTGGCTTCCTGTAGTTTACGAAACAGGATAGGGTTTGGGTGCACAGCCATTGGATCTAAATAAGGAGTATATCCACTCAGAAGGTACGACAAGCATATACCGGAAGGACCATTACCTGAGAGGGGAAATGAGAGAGACAAGTAACTGTGGAATGTTATATTGGAATCTACTAATTAAGAGCCATCAGGATTGGTTGATGCTGTGAATGCCCTTTTTTCATCAGTAATGAATCTGATAACATTTGCTCCTTGATGACTCACCAATGATGACTACTGGCACAGTTTGAGTACAGTCCCTCGGCAGAGAACTTTCTTCCAGCAGAGGCATAGTGGCAGCCAGAATTAGAGCTGGCACTGATAAACACAAAATACATCTGTTAATCAAAATAAAATTAATGCTAGCTGCAAATCTTAGCATATTAAATTAATTCTACATATGTGGACATTTGCTAAAACTGTTTTCGTTTAAAACGTTTCCATTTAAAATATTACCATATGGTGTTGTGATGTTTGCATATTTATTACTTGCACTGAATAACTAAAATTGATTAATGCACAACAAATGGTAACATAACTTGCAAAACCCTGTAAATTCTATTCTAAGTCTATTATCTTCTGTTTGAAGCTTTAGGGTGATGGCTGATGCAATTTTAGAGTGACAAGAAGTTTGTATTTTGTTTACATTAAAGTCTTTTAACCATAGTACCAAACTAACAGTCATTTCTCCCCTCTTGTCATATCTCATGTGCAAAAGGTTTTAATAACAAAAAAGTCACCATGTACACAAAGATGGCCTTGCTCAGACACTCTTCCCTGCTGAGCTAATGCTAGCATTAGCGCTGCCACTGCTTCCTGACAAAAGCAAATCATTATCAGTTTTATGGAGTGAGGCACTGTTATCTGAGCACACTCATTGTCTCGACCTGACGGGTGTAAATCCCCCCTGATTACACTTCAGTTTGGCCTGTAATCCATGCTGCCCGTTTATGTTTTTCAAAAAAGTGGGCTTGGCATGCTGACAGTCAGCACATCGCAGCAACCTGTCACAACCTGTTTTTATTTGACCCTGGTTGTTTACACTTTTCAGAGAGAGTGCGCAGGATCCCAGGCATAACCGGGGGTGAGGATGGCGGGACGGGTGTGTAAGGGGCGGAGGGGAGCAT
Organism: Sinocyclocheilus rhinocerous; assembly: GCF_001515625.1. Lineage (NCBI taxonomy): Eukaryota > Metazoa > Chordata > Actinopteri > Cypriniformes > Cyprinidae > Sinocyclocheilus > Sinocyclocheilus rhinocerous. The sequence continues at coordinate 1,349,459 of NW_015659312.1, forward strand.
TGGCAGGGTTTGGAACTGGCATTTCCACCCCACTGCCCCATTTAACAGTCTCCAGACCACATTTACAAGGGGTACTCATATGGGCTGACTAGCCCCTTGTTTTTCACACTCATTTCTCTGTTTTCAAAAAAGACTAGATCCTCATAACATCTAGAATACATGTTTCTGACTGGTCAATCAGAATTCAGTGGCCAAATATTTCAGAGTAATGACTGCTATCTAGGGCAAAACAGTAAAATTGACTGCTGATCCAGATTTCCTATACACTGTAAAAAAAAATCCGTAAAATTTACGGCAATTTTTTTTTTACTTTTCCGGATTTTTACCGTAAAAAATACGGTAGCAACGTTTTAGGTTTTACGGTTTTAACTTAAATTTACAGTTAAATACCGTAATTTCATTAACTGATATAATGTTAATATACCAACCTATTGAAGTACTGAAATCTGTTTTGTACCTTTGTAATACACTGATAACCACCCAATGCAGGTGGTGATGAGAAAGTCACATGATGAACCAAAGCCCATCACAATCAGCTTTTAAATAATATCATACAGTATATAGAAGGTGCACAGTGTCATTCACACAAACACCAAACACCATCATGGTAACACACATGAAACTGAAATAATGCAATTAACATTCATTTAACAACATTAGGTGTAACACACAACCCTAATATACAAAACTGATAAGAAAAAACTATAGAGGAAACATAGTTATTTCAACAAAACAACATCAAATTTGAAATGTAATGCAGGGAATTCTAGGAATGTCAATTTACGGTTGTTCACTGTAAATTATACGGTCTTTTTCACTTCCAAAAACGGTATACAACCATAAAAGTAATGTCCAATACAGTTTTTCACCGTATATAGTAGGGGAATTTACCGTTAACCATTTAACAGGTTTTTACTGTAGCATTTTTACAGTCTTTTACCGTTAAATTCACGGTCATTTTTTACAGTGTAGCCATGCTTGTGTTTTGAGGTTTAAAAGTATTTTTCTGCTATTATGACAGTTCATTGTCCCTTGATTATTTAACAAAGCCAGTGCCAATAACAATCCTGAATGTTCCAGCTGATTTCATTTGTTGTTAAAAGTATAATCAATAGAATTGAGTATGCTGCTGTTTCTTTTTTAACCCCAAAGACATTCAAATCTCAATATTTAAGACACTCTTCGTTTATCTGCTTTCATATGATGGGAAACCAAAACATTAGACATGGCAGGACACACAGTATCTCTACAAAATGACTGTGTGAATGTACATTAAATGTGTGAAGAGCGTTGTACAGCTAGTTGGTGGTTGCTGTGTGTGTGTGTGGTCTAGACAGGGTTATCGGTGAGTTTGAAGCTCAGACTGGATGGTATGTCAGTATGTATACATGTATGCAGGTGTGTATGCATATTGCGCATAAGGTACGCCCCCAAAATAGTAGATGCTCTCTAAAATGACAACTGCAGATAAGGAACCCGTTTAAAATAATTTCATTTTAGAACAGTTAAGGAAAGCACTCATTTCAGACATTAACTAATAATGTAACAATGTTTCCCTGCTCTGAATATCCACATCATAAATCTCGGAACGTGTCTGTTAAATATTAGTAGGCTAAATTAGTTTGTTTTTGTCTTTATGGCCTGTGTCTATTCATACACGTACACCATATCTTCACCTTCCTGGGGCATGTTGTTAACGGCACAGAAATTGCAGCTCGTTGTTTCAATCCTTCCACGTAACGTTAAAAACGTTATTTTACGTAGATATAAAATGACAAAAGTGACTAACTTTATGCGGCCCGGCACTAAAAAGCGAGTCAAAACGAGAAGCTTTAGGGAAATATTAGAAACGAACGTTATAATATGTGAAAAGATGTTTGATTTTAATAAATATGGCACAATTTAGGTCACATCTACAGTCGCATGTATACTGAATGGAATAGTATTAAATGCATTTTTATAGTGATGTCCTTACCTCCAATCGAAAAATCTTCAGATTCTCTGTATTTTTTTTTCTTTTTTCAGATTCGCGTATCTCTAGATGGCTCGGGATGCTGCACGCGGTATAAATAGTCCGAATCCCTAGTGGGAGGTTCCAAGCCGAGTCACAGGATGACATGGACGACTGATTTTCTAAAGATGCTCAGCTGCTTACTGTTTTCTGGGAAAGCGCCGGATATCTAAGAAGTATGAATCATGCTCGACAATATTAAAACGACGTAGCACGTCGCTGAATCATATGCGTTACTCCAGAGTAGCAGCACGGAAAAGCTGCGAGGTCTCCTTCCAGCATCATCTGCGCCTCGTGCCGCACCGGCAGGCATGTAGAGCGAGCCCAGATACGCGGAGTCTGCCGCGCGCACATGGCATCAGAGAAATAACAGCACGCACCTATTCCGTTAAACGGGAGGAAACTTAATCGATCGTTACTCGATACGCCCGTCAGCTTTGCAAAAACATCACTTTATTTCATGCAACATCCCTATTGCTCAGTTAATGTTTCTGTATTGGTGGGTTTTATTCTAAACTACTTTTTTTTGTCTTTATAGAAGGATGAAAGTAGTTATATAATTATTATCATTACTTGTTCTTGGTTCACTGCAGGTGCCGAAGTTACAGCAGTCGCTTGCTAGATTAGGACAGTCTCACGTTTGCTTTAATGTTTAAATTACTCTCAGACGTAACACAGACTTATTCATTTAGGTCAGCTAAGTGCGTTACTGCTCCAATGAAACTCTTGGGAAGTGAATAGTTCGGTCGATTATTCGGTGATGGTTCAGAATCAGAAACGTCCAGAACGTGTCACTGGTGACCGCCGGATGGCGTAAGTTTCCTAACCTTAATTACAGTGACCTCACAGCTGCAACATCAGTTCGGCTACCCCTTCATGAACACCAACAACAGCTGTGTTCCTCCTCGTAACTCTAGATTTGATATCATGTCAATAACATCAGTAGTCATCTGTTTGATACACTGGAATTAGTTTGTATGTGCATATAGGCTATGTGTGTGTGCGTGTGCGGTGTTGTTTTTTAATGTCTATATGTTTATTAGTATTTTTATTTCAGTTTTAGATTGAGTTATTTTAGTACTTTAAGTTAAACTAAACGAATAGCCAATGAGAAATGGTGCCTTAACTAGCTAAAACAAAATTTACGTAATGAATTATTGTGCCATACTGTACATCAATGAACCTTTTGCACACAACGATAAATGGGTAAATATTAATTAGAGTAAAGAGAAATTATGGCACAAAAATCACTCAAATTATGCACGCCTATCTTCACAGATCTGAGATTCTGAACAAGTTCAACACCATACATCAGAGCTTTGTATTAAATTTGGTACTGTATATTTTAACATGGTAGTTGTTGACTGTAATTGGGCAGCTGGTACCTTAATTGGATGTTGATTTGCGGTATTGTGATTGATTATGATTATTGTCTGGGACTGTTGTGGCACAGCAGGGATCTGCCAGAGTGATGGTGTTATACTGATGACTCTGTGAACGCAAGGTTACTTTTCCATGTAAAATGTAACAGTGTTCTTTATTAGAAATGACATTTCTAAGGTGTTAGACATTTTGCAAATGCACAAGTATAGACAACACATTCTTAAAAATATATATATTTGAATACATATTTTTCCCTTGTATTTTGTCTGACACCGTTGTAACATGAATGAGCTATATTTAGCTTATTTGTACACGATAATTTAGCTGCAGTTTGATAGAAGAGAGTCTCAAAGAAATACATTCTCTACATTTTGACATTCAGAAAAGTTAAACACAAAATAACTAGATCTTCATCCCTTCTGAATGATAAGTTAACACTTTGATGATTTCTTGCCTGGACGTACTGGCCCTTCTGCCCAGTCCGTGCGCGCGTGCCAGCACACAGTCCACATACCTCTCCCAAAAGACCTTGTTATACTGATGACTCTGTGAACGCAAGGTTCATTTTGTCTATGCTGTTGCCCTATAGTTGTAGTATGTCAATTTTACTCTATTGACATCCAAATGAATACATTGTATGTCCTTTGAAATTATTAGGCCTATTATTAGGCTATACAGCTCACATAAGCGCATAATAAATTAGGTGGAAAATGATTACCTTTATCAGTTACTTTTCCATGTAAAATGTAACAGTGTTCTTTATTAGAAATGACATTTCTAAGGTGTTAGACATTTTGCAAATGCACAAGTATAGACAACACATTCTTAAAAATATATATATTTGAATACATATTTTTCCCTTGTATTTTGTCTGACACCGTTGTAACATGAATGAGCTATATTTAGCTTATTTGTACACGATAATTTAGCTGCAGTTTGATAGAAGAGAGTCTCAAAGAAATACATTCTCTACATTTTGACATTCAGAAAAGTTAAACACAAAATAACTAGATCTTCATCCCTTCTGAATGATAAGTTAACACTTTGATGATTTCTTGCCTGGATGCACTGGCCCTTCTGCCCAGTCCGTGCGCGCGTGCGAGCACACAGTCCACATACCTCTCCCAAAAGACCTGTGCCAGCTCCATAAACATGTCTTGATGTTTGGGTTGATTAGACCCACTCAAGTATGTCATGAAGTCCCAGAGCCCAGCAACTACGTCTGCTACGCGCAATTTACGCGCTTGTATTACAGCTAGTGACGATGCGTCCCAGCATTCACGATTTATCTCGCCCAGCTGACCGGGAGCCTTGCCGCCCCCTGTGCCCTCGGGATTCAGCATCTCGAGATTGGATATAGTGTACGATGATGCGGTGGCGAGCATCAGCACACACACTAACAGAAGGCGCCACCATTGGCCGTCAAGGAATCCCATTGATCGTCCCATTGAACCTTTGGAGTCAACAGTGAAATCTTTAATGACTTGAAAACTATTATATATATATATAAATGTAAAACAGAAAAAGCAAATAAACACAGTGTCCGTCTTCAGCGTTTACATTTATATAGCAACAAAATGCCACGTACAAAGTAGGCTAATCAACAGTAATCATTTGGTAAATCAATAAAAAGCCGTTGGTCTCCTACCAGAGCAAGGAAAATGGTTACATGTAAAATACTACTTAAAATCATTTAGCCTACTTACAATGTTATATCAGTCTTTTCTGTCCTGTAGATCCTTTTCCGTTCATACCTTTGAGGCGAATAATTGGCTTTGTGCCAGTGTTTTACGACTTATAGTCTTTTAAAGCACTGCGTGCCCACGTTTCAAGCGTCATGCTGTTGATTGTAGCCCTAGATCACTTACTTACACTAAAAACCACCTGACGTGAAGAACATAACTGAATTACAATCTGAGGAACACAAGTACTTAGAGCTCATGATTAGCCTACTGTTATTTATTTATTTATTTAATTTTTTGACATCTAGACAAAAATTAATAATCTCACTTAATAAATTAGTTATATGATAAATGGATTTAACTTTATTTTTAATGCAGAATCTTTAGTAGCTAATTTGTATTATTGGGCGAAATCTGACAAATTCGGGGATAATATATGAATATGAAAAAAAATCACAAATTTAGGAATGCATATTTCGACAAAACAAAAATAACAAAAATAGGCTACTAATAAATAGCTTTGTAATGTACCATAATTTGCAGTTAAATTAGGCCTACATTGTTTGCATTTCTTCATAGTATGGAATAACAAACCTGACAAAATTAGAATTAAATAAATAGGCCTACATAAATAAATAAATATACAAAGAAATGTAAAAATAAATAAATATATAAATAATTATTTATGTATGTATTTATTTCTAATTTTGTCAGGTTTGGCATTACATACATGTGACGCCCAGATCATTCAGTAAAAAAGAAAAAAGGAAAAAAAAGTGTGTTTCAGTAATGATAGTAGGCTATATAACTATAATTCAGAAAAGTTTGAAATCCCCTTTTGTGTAAATTGTTTACAAAAATACAAATACTTTATTTATGACAAGGAGAGTCATATACCTAAAACCTAGCAGCAGAACTCATGTGCACAGATAAAGGTGAGCAAACTCCCTCAGAGTTCACATTATCACTGCGATGGACACTTTTCACAAGACCGCGTTTAACGGTCATCAGCATCGTAAATCCTCGAAAGTTTTTCATATTTGAATTTTTTTAAAAATGTGTGTACATTTATAACACTATTCTTTGTATTATATCACCTTTGCATCAAATTACAAAAAAAAAACAGGTAAGGCCTAATGCGAGGGTGTTTCTAATGCAGCGTCTATGGGAGGGACAGTAAATTTGACAATCGTTCTCTCTTCTGACTGCCGTTATCAGTCTCTCTCAATTTTTTTCCTTTTATTGAAAGTCATGAAAACACTATCGTGGAGTTTTTCACTGCTATTCAAGTTAACCCAACTATGACGACTTCAGTTGCTGAGAAACCCGGAAATGTGAAAAGGGTCCATTATTCTTATGCTGACGGAGAGAGGCGGAAACATGTGTAATGGACAGCACTTTCAGCCAATCACAGCACACATTGGCATGTTTCCGGAAGCACACACGTGTTTGGTCCTTCACTTCAACGATGCAGAGACAGTAACGTTGTAACAAAAAACAACAACAACAGATTTTGTGACACTTTAATACAATCTCTGCCTTGGGGAGTTATTTCGGGATGGTCTGGACAAGCAGAGTTTGTTTCCGGAAGGTTGGTATTGTTTATCGAATGACATTTAACTAGTTAGTAGTAGCCCGACCTTCACATGCTAAGTTTCTGTGTGTCATTAACAGATCGTGTAGCAAATTACTATGTAATTAATTACTGTTACAAACATGATGCTTCACTCTAAACACTTTTATCACCTATCAAACATATTAGCTGATTAGTAGAAATCAAGCTGACCAAAGACAGTGCCAAATAATTAACATCATCCATAATTCGTTTTTAATATTTCCACAAATTAATGGTTAATCATAAATGCGTTTTCCATAGGCTAATCTCACTGTAGGCCAGCAGTTGTAGGATGGCGTGAATAAGTAGTCTAGGTAATTTCCTGATGTGTTTCTGCTGTAATCCTGTCGTTTGTTAACCCCAGAGGGCCCAGGCAAACCATTATTAATCATATTGAGTATGATATGCGTCATGTTGACGAGGGGGTTTGGGAATTCTTTTTTTCTCTTTAATAATCCTTTAATGGTGGACTTTCCCTGCCTTCCTTTGGGGGAGGGGGGTCATCTTACCCCAGAGGCTATTAGTGAATGTGCACGTTTGTTAATCCCAGAGGACCCAGGCAAACCATTATTAATCATATTGAGTATGATATGCGTCATGTTGACGAGGGGGTTTGGGAATTCTTTTTTCTCTTTAATAATCCTTTAATGGTGGACTTTCCCTGCTTTCCTTTGGGGGAGGGGGGTCATCTTACCCCAGAGGCTATTAGTGAATGTGCAGGGACAGGAAAATTGAAAATCATTTATACCATAATAATAGACACAGACTTATGCAAATAATGGAACAATGGCACAGCAGTATGCAGATAATCTGGATACAGTCTTCATACAGTTCTTCAGAAGTGGAATACGAACAGTTTCACAAACATAATGTTCTGCTAACTTTATCTGTCTCTTTTATTTCAGTATGGCAACTTTGTGGATAATATACGGCTTTATGTGAGGGGTGGGAGTGGAGGAATGGGTTTGCCCCGTTTAGGGGGACTTGGGGGAAATGGTGGAGACATTTGGGTGGTGGCCAAAAAAGGCATTACACTGAAGCAAATCAAGGACAAGCACCCTAACAAACGATTCACTGCAGGTGTTGGTTCAAACAGCAGGTAAGTCCTTTTTTTTCCTAATAAAGAGAATAATGTGTGAGTGAAATGGCAATTGTCAGTAATACCTCTGGAAGACAATAATAGGAATTTCCTATGACAAAACATAATAGTATTTTATTTTTTTCTTTTCAATGTATTATTGTGTTTTTAATCCATAAGATCATTAAAATTGATATTTATTTTTGATATTTGATAATAAATTGATATTGTTATTTATGTATTTAGATGACTTTGAAGCATGTCACAGGAGCCTATTATATTTTTGCTGTAACAGATTGTGTAATCTCTCCTATTGATTGTTTGTGTCAGAGTGAGATCTCTGAAACAGATGTGTTGTAGGTGTCATTATTTTGTCTGGTGAATCTGATGTAAGGAGCTCTGACTTCTTCTGATATTGTGAAAGCTTAGTTGCTTCATGCAGATGATATGATGCATTCCCAAATCTTTTAAATAGTTGCCATAAATAACCTATCGAATTGTCAAGCGATATTTAGCATGTCCAAGCTTCTTTTTTTCTATATAACATAATAGTACAGCAACCCCAAATGTCAAGTTCCAGAAAGTAGTCCATAAGACCCATGTACTGTTTTCCAAGTCTTTAAAAATAATACAAGTGGTTTTTATGAGAAGCAGATTGCAATGTAATATACTATTCATTGAATATCTTGACTTCAACCTGTTCAAATTACAATAAGATGGAACATGGAAGAATTACATTGTTTGCATGCTGAACATGGCAGAAGTAGAAGATCCTGTGCACAACTTCTTTGATTTGCATGTGTATCGTGTCAGGGTTAAATGTGCAGAAGTGTGTATGATTTGAGAGAATGTGCACAAGTCAAGTGTGAGTAATTTTGTGTGAGGAAAGTGAAACGCTTATTTTTGGACTGCTTCTCACATAAAGCTGTTGAATGACTTTTTAAACCAGAAAGGTGCATAAGAAGTAATGTACATTTTTGTAAATGATGACAGATTCACTTTTTGGTGAACTAGATGAACACATTTCACAAATAATTGTTCTGCTATACAACACAATGTGAAAATGTCAGTTATGTGACTTAGTAAGTGGTCATGTGTCCTGTCATCTCCTCTCTACTCTTTTTTTTTTTTTCCTCAGAAATGCACACAATGTTTAATTGTTTTGTGAAATATTGAATCTTGGTTGTTTTGTGCTGATTTTGTAGAGACTGTAAGTAAAGTATTGTGTGGTGCTTTTGTCAGTATTCATGCTCTGAGAGGGGCTAAAGGAGAGGACAGTCAGGTCTTTGCACCTGTGGGGATCAGTGTTACAACAGACAATGGGAGAATCTTAGGTAATTCCATTTACACCCCTCTATAACATCTAGATCATCTAGGTTTTCCTCTCACATCCCTCACATCACTTCATGCTTTTATTTGACATGCTTATTAGACATACTTTGCACTTTGATTGCACTTATATCAAATGCCATTTTGTGTTGTTTGTTCCCTTTCATATTGTATTCTGTATGTCTTATCTAATGGTCATTTAAATTTTTCTTTTCTCATTAGGAGAGTTGAACTGTGAAGGAGACAATCTTTTGGTGGCCAAAGGGGGTCATGGTGGCTCTCTTCACTCTGGGTTCTTACCCAGTAAAGGTCAAACCAGACAGATACGGCTGGACCTTAAACTCATTGCAGATCTGGGACTTGTAGGGTGAGTGTCTACACAGAATGTGGACTGGAAAAGTATTGCTCTCAAACAAAAAAAGGGTATAAAATTACAAGGTAAAGCACATGAAGGGCTAAAAAAGATCTAGGAATAATGACCAAAATAATGCATAAAACAAAACTACATAATGAATAAACTATATTTGGTACATAAAAACTTTTATTATTATTGTTATGTTATGTTTTGCAAAAGTAAAGCTGTGTAAAGTGGCATAATTGTGACCCTTCTTGTTTCATTGTTTTCTCTTTCCATTAATGTGTATTTCACACACACCAAAAATTATTTATTTTTTTGACAGGTTTCCCAATGCAGGCAAATCCTCCTTGCTGACTGCCTTGTCGCATGCTAAACCAAGGATTGCCAGCTACCCCTGTGAGAACTGATAATCATTTACAAATTAGTTAAACCAACGTAGTGAGTTTATACTGTATATATATATATAATTTTTTGAGATGTACCTGTATATATGTATACGTGTGTGTATAAAACTGCCACTTTATTGCCACTTTTACAATAATCCCTTGTTACTTTCCTTTATTTTACTTCCGCAGTTACAACTTTAAGACCTGAAATTGGAAAGGTTATGTATGATGACCACAAGCAGGTAGGATGACAGGCTCTATAATAGCATAAATAATAAAATAAAATAATAGGACTTATACTGTATGCTGCTTAACAAGCTTGGTTTTGACCTTCTCCCATAAAATAGTCTGATAATTAAACCAAAAATTACAATACAGTTATATGCAATATACAATATGTACATACATAAAATATAAATTTTTATTGAACAGACCTTCAGCAAATATAATTTTATATTACATAATACACACTTTTTCAGACTGATGCCAGAGTGAGTTACAGAAGTTTGTTTTTCTCTGGAGGTTTCAGTAGCAGACTTACCAGGACTCATTGAAGGTGCTCACGTAAATAAAGGCATGGGACACAAGTTTCTCAAGCATGTGGAGAGAACCAACCAGCTCATGTTTGTGGTACTGAGTTTTGTCTGTTACATGAACTTGAATATTAGTGACTGTGAGAGTTGAATAGTAATGTCATGTTCTGATGTTTCAGGTTGACATCTGTGGGTTTCAGCTAGCTAGTAACACCCCGTTTAGGTCTGCATTTGAAACCGTGCTGCTTTTAAACAAGGTAATAATATATGCTACTGATTCTGCAAGGATGCATTAATTGATCAAAGGATCAAATATTAAGAAATGTTTCTTGAGCACAGCACCAAATCAGCATGTTAGAATGATTTCTGAAGAATTGTAATTTCTGAAGGATCATGGGACAATAAAGACTGGAGTAATGGCTGCTGAAATTTCAGTTTCACCGTCGCAGGAAGAAACTACATTTTAAAAAATATTTAAATAGAAAACAGTTATTTTTAATTGTAAAAATATTTTACAATATTTATGATTTTGCTGTATTTTTGATCAAATAAATGCAGCGTTAGTGAGCATAAAAGAGACTTCATTCAAAAACATTTAAAAAATTTCTGACCCCAAACTTTTGAACGGTAATGTGTTTTGAACACACACATACACACACACACACATACACACACACATATATATATACAGTGGGTACGGAATACACATACATATAAACACATAGCAATATAACAAAGAGTGAAAAATTTAAGGGGGTCTGAATACTTTCCGTACCCACTGTATATATATATATATATATATATATGACACGTGAGCTCTATGTAAAAAAATAAATAAAATGAAAATAAACTGCTTTTCTGAATGAAATGCTTCTGCATATATGATTGTGCTATATAAAGTGCTCTTGATTTTCTCTGTTAATCAGGAGCTGGAGTTGTATAATGAGGAACTGTTAGGGAAGCCAGCGATCCTGGTCATAAATAAGATGGACCTCCCCGAGGCTCAGGGCCGTCTCCGAGAACTGGAAACTCACTTAGAGAACCAGGAAGGTAGGTTTTATTAGAAGCAAATGGGCAATTTAGGGACTATTTATTAAATAGGCCATTCAAGCATATTAGTCACAAATTGCCTTTAGACTTTGTTTTGTGTTATTTTAGGTATACAGTGGGTGCATTACAGAAATTTCATATCACAACAGCAGATGGTTTTATCAATGGGTTATGTGCAACAAACTTCCGTATTCTCTAAAATGGGTCACATTGCTTTCGGTTCAGATCTTTTGTATGTACTTGTTTTACTCGAGATGCTTTCAAAGAAGATACCATAGATGATCATAACCAATGTCCATCACATATGCAGATTGATATCAGTTCAACATACCCATTGTGTTTAAAAAGCAGTCAGAGAGCGGTTTATTAAATCTGCTAAATCGGCCATGTTTTACACAAATATATGTACTGCAATTTTCCCTGGTGGGGAGGTCAGTGATTTGTACTCTTATTGACTATTATGGCAGTCTCGAGTTTCTGCCACATGTAAATTTTGCCGAAGTACAGGCCTAATGTGATTGTTTCATTGCATTGAGCTTGATGGCTGTGTACATTCAGTGTTCTTCAGTTGATAACTCTTTTAAGTGATGCTGTGCTTTCCTAGAATCAAGCCATCTCTTTCATGAGGATGTCATCCCTAAAAGCCTAATGCGTTTCACGCACGTCGTCCCAGTCTCTGCCACAACTGGCCTTGGTCTGCCCTTGCTCAAGTCTCTCATCCGCCAATCACTTGAGGAACAGAACATCATAGAAACTGATGGTCAGCGCAGTGAGAGGCTACTTAAGTTGAGAAGGGAGATTCCCACTTCATCCATACCTAGCTGGGGGTTTTCTCAGCCGACCTGAGATCCCACATACAGGTTTGGGTATGGCAGCCCATAAATGATCCTCAGGGATACTGTTGAACATTTGCGGACATGTGAAATATGTAATTATATGCAGTTAAAGAGCATTCAACAGAACACAAACAGCACATTTCACTTAAATCAGTCTGTATTGTATAGACTAGTATCTGTGCCTGATATGTACCAAAATGCTGACCTTTGTGTCTGGGTAAGCTTTCATGTAATGCATTGCTTGAAGTTGGTTTTAGCTGCTCTCCCAGTCTGATCATGCTGGTCTGGTTTGCTGGTTTTAAAGGCGTTTTGGTAACTTGTCAGCTGGTCTACTAGCTATTCCATCTGAACAGGCTGGGAGCCAAGATTAAAAACTGGTCAATACAAAAAATTATATATATATATATTTTTTTTTCCCCAACAAGGTAAGATGGCTAAAAATGCTCTCTATGAAAATGATTATTTTCTATACTTTATTCTATAAAAAGTGACCACCTGGAATTTTAGCCATTACTTGTTCTTATTCAGTTAACCTTCCTGTTTTTCAAGGTCTTCGTGATTTTTTTGGAGTAGTTTGTAACAGAATCATACTGCCATCTGCTGATTTTTCATGCTGTTGTTTGTAATGTAGGTGTTTTATGCCTTCATTAACTGTTTAATGCTAGATTATTCTGTACCAGAGTAAAACCAAGTAAAACACTTGCAAGTTAAAAACTATTTTTTGTCTATCATAAATGTTTTTGTCCTTTTGTTCACCTGCAAACATGTGTCAGCTCCACCATACGCCACTAGATGCCACTAAAATCTTGCAGGTGGTTTGCAGGCCAAACCAGGACACATAGGCTACTTTTCATGATAAACTCAGACAGTGGACTGTTTCAAAGGTTGCAGGTGCTTTGATCTTTGTAAAATTTGCATGCATTGTTAGATCCATTCAACACTTGGGAAAGCCACGAATATGGATCCGGTCTATCACATTTAGTCAGAAGACATGTTTTGTTTGGTATCCAAAACCAGTTAACACCCCAAACCAGTTATAACTGCATTTTATCCAGTTAATAATTTGTAAATGATTATTCATTGTTTTATAGCAGCCAAGAGGTTGGCAGAGGAAGGAGTGAGAGAAAGCAGGGAGATGAAGTGATCTGAATGAGCAGGTTTTATTGAATAATCTTAGTTCTGTCTGTTTCAGTGCTCAGCTGGACTTCATCTGACCACAACAAATTCAACACATGTTGAATTAATGCAATGGAAAATGACCGCTTCACAGCACCATCATGTGATGTTAAAAACCTTGAAATGGAGACTTTACTTTGTCTCTCACAAAGACAAATATCACTTGAAACCACATAATCATAAGATTAATCTGCAATAGCAAGCATTACAAGAGCACAGATAATGAAAAAATCAACAAATGGTTAAATGACATGATAAATGATTATCCATTAACAAAAAAAACAAAAAACTATGGTTTAGTATCTGTATGTAAATGTATGGTTTCTCTCATTAAGCTACACACAGATTGCTACAATTTAAATCCTTAGATCTTTCAGCATTTTCCTCCACATTCACATTCAAACTCTTGAACATTTTAATCATATTATTTAAGTCACATTAAGTTATTATTAGCAAAATTGGTTTGTGATTCATGCAAGACATTCACATAGTTCTTGTGGGCGCAAAGCCACATTTAAAATTTTGTATAGTAACTTACAACCAATAATGTTTATGCAATGATTGCAATATTTCATATATTTAACTTAACCTATTCAGAAAATGTGTGAACCATACATAACAATAGAGTTTATCATGGAAATCAGTAGACTAAAATTAACATGTTTTGCTTCATTACAGATAACCATGTATTCTGTGTAAGCATCTCATTCGATTAAAATATAGGTTTAACAGTATGATATATCAGAAGGCTGAAGACAGATGCAGTTGCTTTTAAATTGAATTCATGTAGTCAGACATAGAGCTGGGAAAATCTCAGGATTCATTTACCAGCAAACGGAAGCAAACCACTAATAGGATCAGAGAGGAAGTACTGGAAGTGCAAAATATGCCCAGACAATCACTAAGAGAAGAGAAATATACATATAAATATTAATACACTGTCAGCTGTACTAAAAAATATAAATTTCATCTCATATATTTTGATACTGTATGGTTTGAAATGTAAATTGCTATTGTACCATTATAAAACAGCTAGTTGTGGCCCTGGCTTCTGATTAGTCAGAGCCAATAGCTGATCGTTATTTTTGCTGCATAGCAACCTTCTGTAATATTAAAGAGATATATTCTAGCAGAAGGATGCCAGTTAGTGAAATTGCCTAATGTGATAACATTTCAATTAAACTTTTAATGAGCGGGGGCATGTTTGTTTTCATTTTAAGTTAACTGAATAGGGAACTTGGGCCCGAGATGCTGGGGCTCCAGCATCCCTGCGATAGTGGGGACAAACCTGGAAAAACAAGGTCATGTCCCATCCTATAAATTACATCTCATAGTAAGAATGTAGGCCTATGAGAATGGCAATACGCTGCTTAATAAAATAATGTTTTAATAAAAATGTCCGTCATTAATATTTTAGTATGCAGCAACACTATATTATAATGTAGAGTACACCCCCTCTGATTAAATATAAAAGATGTATTTTCTTAATCTTTTTGCAACACAACATTTTATCACTTTGATAAGACAATGGTATTTTCTTGAATAATTTTAACATTCTTCTTTGGTAACTGATCAAGCATACTTGCTGGAATATTATATCTCTAAAAAACCATAACATGTCTTCTAAGCAAAGAGTAATGGCTGAATTTGTTACGTTTCAGAGGGGGTGTACTCATTTATGCTGTGCACTGTATATATTATAACACATACACTTATTATAATAAATGTATATATTATACACTTATAATGCATTCTCTTTGATTTTATTCTTCACTTTGGGCAGGGTAGAGCATTCTTCTGACGTAGCCCTGAGATATTTATGACAATATATTCTGTATTTGTAAACAACAGTTCCCTAAATGTTCTCAGAAAATCGCAAGTCACAAATTTAAATTCTTGTCATCATTCTAATTCTGCCCAATTTACTCTTAATACAGTGTTTTGTTTTTTAAGGTAAAATTGTTTTCTGAAATTACTTCACAAAACCTACCTTGCATGCTGAAGAGAAGTATTATGTCATCACTCTTGATAAACTTTCTTTTAGTGAGATCTTCTTTCATTATGACAGTAATTTCAGGCCAGCAGTCTCAGACCAGAATTTGACGATCACCTAACCCGCCCCTAGCAGTAACCCTAACTTCACTACAACTATAAGCTCCACCCCACCACTAACTGTAAAGGCCTGGTTATACTTCATTTTCCTCGTTTCACTCCATCTTGCACACAGCTGCTTCCACACAGCTTTCAAAAACTTAACCACGGATGAGAGAGGATGGACGAGTTTGACACATGCACAATATCACTTAGTGGACACTTTTGTCTCAACATTCACCTTATGTCTGGGTGGACACAAAAATTGGACTGTACACGGACAGTGCGCAGACCGTTGCAAAACACGTATGACCATCATGTACTTTGAGCTTAACCTCAGTGAGTTTATAATCTCCACTCTAACTTTCAGTCTGAGGCTGCTGTCACGTGTGGCACTGCGGGTCTTCAGCTTATTGTCTGGTGTAGACGGTGTTAACAATAGTTAAAACAATATTCACCTTGTAGCACACGGTCCCTGCTTGACAGCTGCATCAAAGGACATCTTGAAGTTCTTCACTGTCACTTTAGGGCAGGGTAGAGAGTTCTTCTGACGGAGCCCTGAGATATCTGCAACAAAGTATTCTGGATTTGTAAACAACAGTTCTCTAAATGTTCTCAGAAAGTTGCAAGTTGCAAATTTGAATCCTCGTCATCATTCTCATTCTGCCCAATTTACTCCTAATACAGTGTGTTATTTAAGATCAAATTGCTTTCTGAAGGTACTGCACAAAACCTACCTTGCATGGTGAAGAGAAATATGATGTCACCACCCTTGATAAACTCTCTTTTAGTGAGATCTTCTTTTATTATGGCATATTCATAGCCCCAAAAAATACCCAAATATACGGTCTCATTGCCAATGACAACTCGAGTTCCATTATTTCGAGGATTGTCCCAGTAATTACTGTCATCTGTTACAACAAAATATGGCTTTTAGACCCTTCAAAGCTACATATAATAATAACCTTGATCATCAGTTAACTAAAATGCTGCATGTAACATGATATGAGAGAAAAATAATCAGAATCTCACAGGAAGAAGCCAAAGTAGGGTCAGTCGTGAAGCTTTTCTCAGAGGACATGCGCTTCTGAATGTGTGGATTCTGGTCAAGCATCTGGAAGGTTATTTGTCTCCATGGACAAGGCCACTTCAACTGGTCATCATATGCACCGGATACCAGACCAACATATATTGAAAGGTAATCCTGATACACTATTAAGAGAGCCTGAAAGCGATAACCCTCACTGGAGTAATACAACGGACTGTCCATCCAAGTGCCAGGCACACTGTACTTCAAAACCTTCTCAAAGTCTCTTATCTGCCATGTGTGGGGACACTCAGTCTCTGAAATATTGATATCATCCAGTGAAAATCCTCCACTGGAGTTTCCAGCTCCTTTACGGGCTTCAAATACAACTTGGAAGGTGTTATTTGCATTCAGTGGCACATGATGCAGCTTCCAGTAATTGCCAGGGGGTTCTGCAAAAAATTTAATGGTCAGTAACATGGAAAATGTAAGGAACATCTTGATGTACAGGCCTGTAAGTATTTGAGAAAGAGACTGACCTGTGATCTGATCCATAAGTCTGAGAGTTCCTCTGTTATCTGCTTCATTCTGGTATTCTCGGATCCAGATGTTGAGCTGGTCAGACTCATTACCACTGTGATAGTAGTAGAACTGCAGGCACTGGACTTTGCAGTCTCTTTTGGGGGTCATTTTCTTGCTCTCCATTCTGGCTGCGTCCCCCTCATTTCTACCCTTAGTGCTGAAGTGCATGAAGAAAGACACACCTGCAGGTATGAAAACAGGTGTATACAGAAGTTGTGCGGAACTGGATAGTACAGTGACTGCAACTGTGGTTGGAAGTGAGGCATTTTTTGGGCAATAAAAATATAGATTATCTTGCATCCTAAAGTCTCTTTCTGTGAAAAAGCACAACACTGTCAAAAAAGAAACTTCACATTCACAGACTGACTGTAACAGATCTCACCCTTTTGTTCTTTGCCCAAGTACGTGTGGTCAGTCACACTGATGCCACTCACTGACTTCACTCTCTGCCAGCCATAATCAGCAGCAGAACAGACGCTCATCTGAACAGATCCATCATGAACAGATTCATTATCAAAACTACAGTGATCAAGGAAAGAGATGGACGAATCTGTAATGCAAACAAACAAACAAACATTTATGAGGGAAAAAATATCATGTCTTTGTGCACAGTATTATTCTGCCTTTCTGATACTATATAAGAGATAATGTAATGTCACTATTGAGTCATTATTGCAAAATTAAGTTATATTAAATTAAGTTTACGTTTTTACATGACACATCATTACAGTTGCCATTCATCTGTCTCTCTTACAACAGACACAGTCCTAATGAGATATTTAACAACCACAAGTTCACAGTAATGCTGCAGAGAATACACATTCAAACTAAAAAAAAGAACAATGTGGGAAATACTCACTGCATTTATAGAGTTTGTTGAGTTCAATCACATCATATTCACTCATGTCCAGGAGTTGACCAGTCACATTTTGGAACTCAGGACGCTTAGTAATGATTGTGGGTCCATTACCGTTGCTTAAGGCATCTTTATCATAATGCATCACAGAGTAGTAGTCGTATGGGGTGTCTTGGATGGTGGTAAGATTCTCACTGTATTTATCGAAATTGCTCTCATACCCTAAAAATAAAGACTAATGCATTTATTAAGGTTAATCTTCATAAGGAATTGGTTATTTACTGAAAGTGCTTATAAGTTGAATGGACACTTCAGTGTCAGGTTCAGTAAAGCAAATTAATCAAATTCATCAAAAAAATTGATATATGAAAAAAATTGATAGAGCAACCTTTAATGATGTTTTTGAAGTTGATGGTCACATAATCATCTCTGTCATATCTTGTGTGCTCATGCAAAAATCCCAGTGCATGGAGAAACAAATGCTCAATAAATGCTTTTATTCCACAACTATCTCCAACGGAAAGAGTCTGAGCTCCTGCAAGTCTGTGACCGATATATGACCAACACCTGAAAAACAAGTGAGAGAGAACATTCACATAACACATACGGTGAATAAAGGTTATGTTAACAACACTAACAGTCAAATTAAGTAGTCCACATATTAGAATAACAAAAATGGCACTGTAAAATAACACACAAAAAACAAAAACGAAGGTTAAATCAAAAGTATCTTTCATTTAAGATTCCTCAAAATAGCTACTCTTTTGCTTAGAGAGCTATTTTGGGCTTCAGGGTAGGAGTTCCTACATATGTGGTTTATTAAAAACAATAAAAACAAAAACTTTAAATTAACATTTTTTATTTTATATTATAACTGTATTGTTTATATTTGTCAAACAGAAAAAAATATATATCTGTCTATATTTGGATTACTAACTGGAACCATACTGTACCCTTCACGACTCTCCACAGAGATGTAAGAAATGTCTTCTGCTGTTCTGGGCTTAAACTCAATACATGATTTCAGTCTGAACTGCTCAAAGGCTCTCAAAATGACTCCTTTATAGTTCATACCTATAGCCATGGAAAACATGAAAGTTAATTTAAATACTAATTGAAAAGTTGACATGACATGAAAATCCATGTTTTCTTACTGAGATTCACACTCAGCTCATAGGGGATGGGAATATTCCACCGGTACTGATTCCCAAGAATGGCGCTCCTTTGATTAGACTTTAAAGCAGATTGTTTTAAGTATCCTGGGAGGACTATAAATGCTGATTTCTGAATTATCCAATATTGTAATTATAGAATGTCTTGGAAAGGAACTCACCATCATGATGTCTCCTTCTCTGAGATTTAAACCTAACACCACAAGAGAGTTCAGTTCACAGTGAATATGCTTGAATAAAACAGGAGTAAAAAAAATAATGATTTATAAACAAAAATAGATATTAGTTGCCTTGCTGCAATGTATTTGAGTTTTTGTGATAATACAGTAGTTTTACCTTTGTTTATATCTGGAATATCCTTCCGATCCTCATTAATGTCTTTGAGACAAGTATAATAAAGAAAACAAAAGACAGAGGGAGAACCAGAATTGTGTGCATTGAATACTAGACAAAAATGTAATTTTAGTGAAACATCCTGAAAGTAAAACGTTGAATGGCTAATCATATCATCAGGCAGTAATGAGCAGCCCAAACCGGATCTTTTACACTACACACATATTAAACATATTACAATAACTTTACAACTGATTTATTTCAGTGACTGTGCTGCTGTACTTACCAGACGTATCTGGTGGAGGCTGAGAACATGAGATATGAAAACAATTTTCAGAAAAATAGATGAAAAATAGATTTAAAAATCAACAGCTATCTACCACTTTTACAATGACAATATGTTATAACATAAGCTCTCAAACTTACCATAGATGATGCTGGGCAAAAAGCCAAAGCCAGACTCAGCAAAAGAAATGTGCATAATCGCATCTTCACTGAAAAAATCATAATGATCAAATTTGATTGTTGATTTATGGTTCAGTGACTGTGCTGCCGTACTTACCAGACGTATCTGGTGGAGGCTGAGAACATGAGATATGAAAACAATTTTCAGAAAAATAGATTTAAAAATCAACAGCTATCTACCACTTTTACAATGACAATATGTTATAACATAAGCTCTCAAACTTACCATAGATGATGCTGGGCAAAAAGCCAAAGCCAGACTCAGCAAAAGAAATGTGCATAATCGCATCTTCACTGAAAAAATCATAATGATCAAATTTGATTGTTGATTTATGGAGTTTTTCCTAATCACTTTAAAATTTACAAGCAAAATACTTGGGACACATAACTTTTTTTGTAAAAAAAACCCATATTTAATTATGTTTAATAATATTTAAATATTACCCAGTGAGTTATTTACATTTAAGGTAATACATTTTTTTTTTTTAATTCTGGAAACTAAAATATGGATGCATACCAGTTTTCAGTCACTAATGCAGCTGAACATAAAACTGCCTCCCAGTCACCCAGTTTGACAAGAAAGTGTCAAGTTGTCACATCCACTCTGTTTAGTTCCTTTTTGTTTTCTTTGTTTATAAGTAGGTTCTCATTTTTACTATTATATTATTACTATTACTATTGTTACTCCTTTGTTAACTAATTAGCCCCACCGTTCTCTTTCAAATTCTGGAAACTAAAATATGGATGCATACCAGTTTTCAGTCACTAATGCAACTGAACATAAAACTGCCTCCCAGTCACCCAGTTTGACAAGAAAGTGTCAAGTTGTCACATCCACTCTGTTTAGTTCCTTTTTGTTTTCTTTGTTTATAAGTAGGTTCTCATTTTTACTATTATATGGTCAAATCAAATGTATTTAATTAATTAATTAAACAAATATATATATTTAACAGGGACAATGGACAGTCAAAGACTGCCCCAGAATTAGCTACAGAGCTAAATTTCATCTGAAACACCCTATAAAGAAAATTATATATATAAAAAAAAAAAAAATGAGACTCCCAAAGTTATGTAATCATTTCAAAACACAGGAATATTCAATGATCACAAACCTGACTCATCTTTAACCATATTTTCAAATGTAGCTTAAACTGTGCAAAAGTAGGACACTGTCTAATATTACTTGGTAAATTATTCCAGTTATTAACAGCTCTTGCAGAACAAGCTAAACGACCAAAATCAGTAACCCTAAAATGTGCTTCAATCACCTCATAGCGAAGCTCTTGTTTGTCTTATATTTTCAGTACGCAAAGAAACAAATGTTTTTAAGGGTAAGGGAACATAAAACTGCCTCCCAGTCACCCAGTTTGACAAGAAAGTGTCAAGTTGTCACATCCACTCTGTTTAGTTCCTTTTTGTTTTCTTTGTTTATAAGTAGGTTCTCATTTTTACTATTATATTATTACTATTACTATTGTTACTCCTTTGTTAACTAATTAGCCCCACCGTTCTCTTTCCTCATTTGCCCTGTGTATTGAAACCCCAGTCTGACTCAGTTTCCTCATTTGCCCTGTCTCTTTCCTCATTTGCTTTATACCCGCAGTCTGGCTCAGTTCTTTGTCTGTTCTTGTCTTAATAGAGTTTGTTTGCTTTGGCCCAGTGGTTTTCCTGTGTCTCAGTGATAGAGTGTTTTTGTTTAAATAAATATTTACCATTTGTAAATAGATATTTGTCTCAACTCTTTTCCTTCCAGAAAACAAGCTAGGACAAGTGAGAATTTCTAGTTTATTATTTGAACATGCAAATAGCATAGTCCTTCTCTTCCTCATACTGAGTTCCCAGTATATTTACATAGTTTTAACAATAGGGCTGCCTGGAAAATCAAAAAGAGGTTTTTACAGTCATGCTGCAGAATAACTTTTTTTTTTGCTTACACCTTCACTGACAGGTTCTGAAATTATCAATGTTTTTATTAGCATCTTTTGAAAATTTTATATATATATATATATATATATATGAATTAGCTACAGAGCTAAATTTCATCTGAAACACCCTATAAAGAAAATTATATATATAAAAAAAAAAAAAATGAGACTCCCAAAGTTATGTAATCATTTCAAAACACAGGAATATTCAATGATCACAAACCTGACTCATCTTTAACCATATTTTCAAATGTAACTTAAACAGTAAATCAGTAACTCTAAAATGCGCTTCACAATCACCTATTGACAAAGCTCTTGTTTGTCTTATATTTTCAGTACGTGAAGAAACTAATTCTTTCAAGGGTGAGGGTGCAAGGTTATAAACAATTTTGTACATTAAACAACAATTGTAAAACATAAAATTGTCAAAAGTAAAAAAAAAAAGCACTTTTTAATTATAAAACAATGATGATATCTGTTAGGTTTCTTGTCAAATACTTTTAAAGCACGTTTATATAAGGTGTATAAAGGTCTAGGAGATTTTCCTGCTTGTGACCATGAATACAATAGGAAAAATGAGAAAAGATCAAAGAATGCAAAAAGACTCTTGCAGCTTCGATTGAAAGTTGACTCCATATAAATAAAAACAATTCTAAGTTGAGGTGTCACTGCACAAACTATTTTTTGAACGTGCTTTTTAAAAGTTAAATGAGAGTCTAAAATAACTCCAAGATATTTAAAATCCGGAACAATTTGTAATTTTCCACCATTAACTATTATATCTGGTTGGACCTCCACCTTCTTTTTTGGTTTTAAAATGCATACAGGCACTTTTCCAAACATTTTATGTTACACAGCACTGAGTAAGCCAGTCTAAAATTTTCGACATTGCATTAGATAAATTTTGTGCCACCTGTTCTTTTGTTTTGTCATATACATAAATCACAGTGTCATCTGCGTACATTTGAATATGTACATCAACAAACATCTGGAAAGTCATTCAAGTACAAACTGAAAACCTTATAGGGTTAACCCCTGTGGAACAGTCTCTTAAAGAAGATATGTGTTTTAATTCAGGTGCACTGTATTCTTGATGTAAGAAAAGACTCAAACCATTTCATTGTATCTTCTGAAAAGTTCAAATGTAATAATTTAGATCGGGGTGGCCAGTGTCAGTCCTGGAGAGCCACAGTCCTGCAGACTTCAGCTCCAACCCTAATCAAACACATGTGAACAAGGTAATCAAGGTCTAAGGGTTACTAGAAACCTACAGGCAGGTGAGTTTTTAGCAAGTTTGGAGCAAAACTCTGCAGGACTGTGGCTCTCCAGGACCGATGTTGGCCACCCTTGATTTAGATAATAGGATATTATGATTTAGTGTGTCAAATGCCTTTTGCAAATCAAGGAACACAGCACCCACAACCCCACCATTGTCTAATTTTGACTAGACTTGCTCAATAAAATAGCATACAGCAGTTTCTGTTGAATGCTGTTTACAGAAACCAAATTGCAAAGGACACAATAAGTTATTTCATGTATCTAAAAAAATTCACAATTTGCTCAGTTACTACTTTTTCTATTTTAGACACTACTGATAAAATTGAAATCGGCCTATAATTTGACACATTAGTTGGATCACCTGCCTTGAAAACTGGGTTAACTAACCCAGTTTTCCAACAATTTGGGAATGTAGATTGCTGATAAATTAACAAAATAAGTAATTGGTACTAAAAAAATATCACTATTGTTTTTTTTGTGTTTTTTTTTATAGGCCTATCTAAACCATATATATATTTAGCATTGGAATTTTTGAAATATTTTATAATATTCTGAATTGTAAGCTCAGAAACTGTTGAAAAGCAGGTTTTACTGAATTAACAAAATTAATTTCTTTATATCTTATTTCAAACTTATCAGTCAAACTTTGAACTGAGTCAACAAATAAATTGTTAAATATATCTACAATTTCTTCAGGTTTATCAATTATTATTATTTTTTTAAAATCTAATTTTAAACATTTATTACATGATATAGAGTCTTTTTATCAATTGATTAATAGTTTGCCATACCTTTTTACTATTACCTTTAGTCTCGTTTAAAATATTACAAAAAAATTGTGCCTTAGCCTGCCATATTGTCTTAACCTTGTTTCTTAAACTGTTAAAAAGAAGTTGATCCTCTAGCAAGTTTTTTAATCCATACCTTCATTAATCCATGATAAATGATTCTTTCTATGCCTATTTTCAACAAATTTTGTGTATTTATTCCTTACGTTTTTTATCTCTATAAAAATTGTATGTGCAGTTTCCAGATTTTCAGTAGATTTAAGTGATGTCCACGCTCTTCAAATGCACTCACAGGCAGGGCCGGATTTACGCATATAGGCATTCTAGTCACGTGCCTATACTTGCTCGTCCAGGGGGGGGGGCCCAAACACAATGAAGATATAATATTTTTGTTATACTATGGGATATCTACAACAGTAAAAGAACCAAAACCCCAGAAGACATTGAGCCTTACATTTTTTGAACTAAAATGGCTATTATTGTAACCATATAGCCTATGAATGAATGAAAATGCATATTTTTCAGTTAAAGAAAACTTGTGGGTTGAGTGTGGGCTGCTTCTGGTGCTTGGATTTCTACTTCAATAAAATGAGGCCCAAGTTTAAGAATGCGCTAGAAGTTAAAATTTTTCAATATATTTTCTTCTCTATTTAACAGCCTTAACTTACAATAGTGAAAGACGTCTCCCCTCAGGTAGATTAAATGTTTTCCTGCCTTGCTAAATTTTGTGCTGATGATCAATAATTCGCCCAAACTGATTTGCCAAAATCAAATCGCGGACGTAAGCGCGAGTAGGCCTACTGCTGGCTGTGAAACAGGAGCAGCCGGCAGAGGATTCCGCTTGGTCTTAAAGCCGTTATCAACCGGCTACGTTCACAAATAAAACAATATTTTGCGCAAAAATCACGGAAATCATGCTTTCTTTCTCCCGTTCTCT
The DNA here is from genome assembly GCF_001515625.1 of Sinocyclocheilus rhinocerous. Lineage (NCBI taxonomy): Eukaryota > Metazoa > Chordata > Actinopteri > Cypriniformes > Cyprinidae > Sinocyclocheilus > Sinocyclocheilus rhinocerous. The sequence continues at coordinate 1,374,350 of NW_015659312.1, forward strand.
CTCACACACGCACACACATAGACAAGCACTCGCGCACACACGCGAAGACGCGAACAGAAACTTGTCATCAGCTCTGTGGCTGCCCCGCGAATTTATCAATAAAGAGTTTCGCAGATGAAAAGCTGCATGACATTTCTCAGTAGCAAGGTTCTTGAAGCAGTTCAACTTAAAGATTCGCTAGTAGACGCTGCTGCCGAATACTGCTGAGAGACGCACAGACGCAAGTATTCACACGCACTTAATCTCTCCCTCTCTCTTTCGCTCTCTCTCTCTCTAATAACTCCGTTAGACTGCATTAATAACTGCATTAGCCTGCATATCAATGGCTCAAGCCTCTGTTATTAGCTCTAAAATGACGTTTTGGAATTTGCAACGGCGTAAAAAATTAGCTAGTTCAACACCCACCCAATTTCAGGGTGGAAACATGCATGTCAAATGTCTTGAAACAAATCATCTGAACAATTGATGTGTGATTGTGACTCCAGGCCAGGGCCGTTTCAGCCCTGGAGTTTCATGCCTGAGCGGCCCACTTTAGTTCACGACTGACTATAGCTATTACCAGGGGCGGATTTAGTGAATTGGGGGCCCCAGGCAAAATATAGGAATGGGGCCCTATACATTTGCACACATTTTCCTAGATCAACCTTGAGGTTCCATTTTGTTGTTTTCAGCGTAAGCCTGTGTGCAAAGGCTGTCTAATTCTAAACTTTAAAATACATTTATTTTTAGTTGTTTTAACTACAAATTTAAATAAAACTAAATTAAAATAAAAAAATAATGAAAAGGCAATTATAAATTTACACACCTAAAATACATATATCAAGAGCATGCTCACAGATGAGAACAAAACAGCGTTGGATGAAGTGGATTAAAGCCCTGCACGGGTCTCAAATATAGGCCCTAGCCCTATGTCACGAAAAGAGGTAAATCCGGCCCTGCTCACAGGGGCGTCGGACAGGGGGTAATAGTGGATCTGAATATCTGGGGTCCATGGCGAGGGGGGTGGGGGGTGGTGATGTTGTGTGCTTCCTGGAAAGCAACAGATTCCATTCTGTTTACGTGATTTGCGATCGCGAACTATATTTTGATTTCTTTTTGGTCGTTTTATCAGACCAACTGAGATTAAAATCCCCCAAAACAATACACTATTTACTTATCTCAACTTCTTTAAAAAAGTTTTGTAAAGCGATTGTAAAATGAAATATAAGATGAAGGGGTCTAAACAGCAACAGATGTAAAAGACATTTGCGGAGATAAAGTAGGCTAATTAAAATGACAATACATTCAAAGTAATTTGAACATTCAAGATTAACTTGTTTACTTATAAATGATCTTTAACATAAATAAGGAGCCATCCCCCAGCAAGCAATAGCCGTCATTTCAACGTCTCGGTTAAGTATAGACCCGATATAGTCCGGCTATGTGTAACCCACTTCTAGCCCAAATAACCTTGAATTTGGTTTCATGTCGTTTTTTGGCAAAATAACTAGTGAGATGTATGATATTCCATCATGTAAACAAAGTCAACAGCGTTTACAAGGTGTTTGGTTTCATTTCTTTAACATGTTCAATACGTAGCCTGTGCGTAGCCACGATTTAGCTCGTAGTCAGAGCAGCTATCTGTAGCCCACTTATAGTCAAACCTGATTCACTGTAGTTTTTGGCCAGTTTGGGGGCCCAAGGCGGTCGCCTACCTCTGCCTAATGGGTAAGTCCGCCCCTGGCTATTACAATAATGTAATTAAAACTTCAGTATATAAGTCTGCAATAGCGCACTGTTCTCTACAGACTTGTAATTAATTATATTTTTCTACAGGGTTTTTTAAATTATTTTAAAAAAAAGTTATTTTACTGGCCTTTTCAGCCGCATTTGCGCTTTCTATTATACATTTTTTAATCTATTATTTTTTGCTCGCATATCTCCAACAAAATATTTGTAGGCCTACTGTACCATAAAGTTCTCAGAAATAATCACATTTGTTTTGCTTAACCTATTCTAAAAATAATTTTAATGTCATACATAAAAAAAAAAAAAGTAATCGGCCTGAGAATGAATGAAAATGCATATTTTTCAGTTAAAGAAAACTTGTGGGTTGAGTGTGGGCTGCTTCTGGTGCTTGGATTTCTACTTCAATAAAATGAGGTCCAAGTTTAAGAATGCGCTAGAAGAATTTAAAAAAAAAATGTATTTTTATATTTAACAGCCTTAACTTACAATAGTGAAAGACGTCTCCCCTCAGGTAGATTAAATGTTTTCCTGCCTTGCTAAATTTTGTGCTGATGATCAATAATTCGCCCAAACTGATTTGCCAAAATCAAATCGCGGACGTAAGCGCGAGTAGGCCTACTGCTGGCTGTGAAACAGGAGCAGCCGGCAGAGGATTCCGCTTGGTCTGAAAGCCTTCACCAAACGGCTACGTTCACAAATAAAACAATATTTTGCGCAAAAATAATTATTAATTATCAATTGGGAATTTGTTATTCATATGGTCTGGTGG
>NW_015659312.1:1376946-1377374 GCF_001515625.1 Sinocyclocheilus rhinocerous
TTAGATTTTCACTGACAGCCCAAATTTAGCCTCGTTTTAGCCTAGACGTCTAGGCTATATTTAGACGTCTAATAGACGTCTTTTAAACGCAAAATTGCTTGCTGGGCCTCCTCAACCATTTTTCCTAGCTTGTCTGAAACTGAAATATTTATACCCTGGCATTGCTAAAGCAGCACTAGGAAAAGTTTTAATTAACCACATTTCAGATAAACACAAGAAATCTAGATCTGAGTTTATAAGTAAATTTTCAAGTTGTTCATGTTTGGATAACATAATTTGAATATTTAAATGTACTCCTATGGCTGGCCACACACTTAAAGATTTTAAAGGTGGGGTAAGCGATTTCTGGTAGCCAATGTTGACATTTGAAATCACCAAAACAAACACGCCCCTACCCCAAAAGGGTCTCGCCCCTATTTTGATAGCTC
>NW_015659312.1:1378518-1378794 GCF_001515625.1 Sinocyclocheilus rhinocerous
GCGGCGCGACAAAATACTATAGAACTCGTAATCAGTGATGCTGTCTACACCATAGATATATATACATATCTATGGTCTACACTGGATGCACCGCGGCACGACACGACAAATCCCCGACAGAAAACTGCTGCTGGGTTCTATTCATGACATATCGACACAAATTTCAAATGATTTTCAACGGTCGCTTTGTCGCGTCCAGTGTACTAGACAGACTTTAGCTGTTGCGGTGCAGACACGGTGTTACTCACCTATCGAGAAGAAACAAAGCAACCTCGG
>NW_015659312.1:1379104-1386580 GCF_001515625.1 Sinocyclocheilus rhinocerous
CATGAGTAGACACGCCCCTTACTGCTGATTGGCTACAAGTTTGTTTTGCTAGTCGGCCCGAATCAGTTTTCTAAAGCGTTTTTGTGAAATGGCTTACCCCACCTTTAAGCCCGATTTTGGACCCGATTTGCACCCCCGAGCAATCTGGAGGGTGTGGCCCAATTTGAGGTTTGTCGCAACCACTATTTGTCCAAAAAAAATCCTTAATTGTGTGGTGTCATCAGGGTGCGAACTACGGGGGAGCTAGGGGGAGCTCGGCTCCCCTTAATAAGACATGGGCTCCCCTGAAAACGTGATTTGTGAAATTTTGGGGGGTCTCAAAAAATATTGACAATGTGTTATTTTGACGTGCAATTTCAGTTTTGTGTAATGTGATCATCTTGGATTATTATGTGTAAAACTGCAAAAATATAATTAATTTATGCATGACGGCGATTTAAACCTAATTCACTTGAATAAAGATAACTATACATGCTATTCTTGTCATGAGCATCAAGGTGTGGGGGCGCTGCGGTGCAAATTCCACTCATGTTTAGTACATGAAGATTCGTAGAAAAAATATAAACGTTGGACTCTGTGGTCGATTCTGTGTTAAGGTAAGGCATGTTATTCGCAATTATGTGTTGTGGCTGGGTTGTTATAGGTCTGCCTGACTCTCGATGTCTTAGGCCTAACTGAACGGAGGAATTATGGTGTTCTTCTGTAGCCTGACGACGAGTAACTTTAACCGTTGTTCATGTGAACTCAAAGACAGCCTGATGCTTTGTTTATAGACTATTTGTGGGAGGCTGTTTGTTGTTTCACCTATCAATTTGTGTCTATAAAGTATAATAGGGTAAATCCTGTATAGTGATTTATCCTATATAGTGCTTGCATAAAGCAAGTAGTGCATACACTTGTAGCTGTTATGTATCTTTGTAAGTCATTGTAAGCCCTCTTTTGAGGCACGCGCAAGCACACGAACACCCCCCCGGTTATAAAAAAAAAACAAGTGTGCTCCCCCAAAGTCCACGGTATAGTTCGAACACTGGGTGTCATTATATAGCTCCTGATCGTGTCGGAGCCCCCACAATCCCAAATCGTAAACATCAAACATGTTTGATATTTACAACTCTTGATCGGGCTGCCTCTGACGTGATACCCATTATAGCCAATGAGAGCGATCAAGCATCACCTACCGGATGTTGCATGCTTAGTCGAACTTTAGTCAGAGGGTGCAAGGTTAACCTATACCTTTCAGGAGGCTGCCTACTGCATCCTCAGAACAAAAAGTGTAGTTAGGTCACTTCAATACAACTTGCTAAATCGGCGATAGACAGAATTCAAAAGATCTCCGATGGCGTGCCTGCTTCTCTGCTCAGTCATGAGCCTTTCTGTCCTATCCTGGACACAGATTTGAGGTAACATCAGCCTCTACATGATCTACTTGTCACAATCTTTCTCATAGTGTAAGTGACTGCTGTGAAATTAAGACCATTTTACCAATCACACTGAGACCTTTATAATGATACCAGACATGAAGCGGAAAAACAACATATTGACAAGATATGTGGTATATACATGTAGATGGTGAACTTATTTTGGAAATTTCCTTTCTATTAGAGCAAAAGAAGACACGGAAACAAAATAGACCAAAATCTCAAAATTGAACAATACATGAAGTGTCCTGCCTTAAACAATAACTTCATAATTTTGATCTGCAGGCTCCTCATCTAATAACTATCCATTCTATTAGTATGTTGTATGTTGATAGATCTTAACAGCCCTCGCTCAAATGTGAAACAAAGTTCTTGTCACCATCAGTTTGAGTGTGTGTGTTTGGGTGTGTGTACAGTAAGTGTAATTATAACAACATTGTGAACTGAGTATTTTGTAGACATCTGTTGAAAAATGAAACAACATGAAACAATTGGGTGAGTGTGAGGGAATTAAAATCCCTGTCAACCAGTAATTTCATTTCTATTAATGGACGGTAGAAAGTTCAGTTATCCCCCTATATATATATATATATATATATACAGTATATATATATATATATATACATGTATGTTCTCTAGGCCTGTTGTTTGTAGTGTAGGTGTTTTATGCCTTCATTGATTGATTAATTATAGATTATTCTGTAGCAGAGAATGAGAGTGAATGGAAGGATAGAATTAGAATTCTAAGAGATGTTTATTAAAAAGGCCATGCTTCACAAAAATATATACTGCTTTGTCCCCCCTGAGGAGGGGGTCAGTGATTTGTGCATTTATTGACAGTTTCGAGTTTTTTTTTTTCTGAAATACAGGAAACAAAATAAAGTGACAAACAAACAGTGAAAGAATGATAAATTTAATTTGTATTTATTATTATTATTATTTTTATTTTTTTAAGAGTAGAAGACTTGCAATAAAGTCAGGAATTATAAGTTCAAATGTATTTTTTGTCTATCATAAATGTTTATGTCCTTTTGTTCACCTGCAAACATGTGTCAGCTCCACCATACACCACTAGATGCCACTAAAATCTTGCAGGTGGTTTACAGGCCGAACCAGGGCACATAGGCTACTTTTCATGATAAACTCAGACAGTGGACTGTTTCAAAGGTTGCAGATGCTTTGATCTTTGTAAAATACGCATGCATTAGAACAATTCAATTTTCAACACTTAGGAAACAGTTCCTTTCAACACTTAGGAAAGTCAAGAAGGTGGATCCAGTTTATTTATCAGATTTGGTCAGAAGACGTGTTTTGTTTGGTATCCAAAACCAGTTAACACACCAAACCAGTTAGAACGTCATTTTATCCGATTAATAATTAGTTTAAGAAATTATTATTCGTTGTTTTGTATCAGCCAAGAGGTTGGCAGAGGAAGGAGTGAGAGAAAGCAGGGATATGAAGTGATCTGAATGAGCAGGTTTTATTGAATAATCTTAGTTGAATATCGTATGTGTAATGTAACATTTAACAGCTTGTGGGATGCATGACATCATATTATCTGACTTTGTTTACATGATGGAATATCATACATCTCACAAGTTATTTAGACAAAAAACGACATGAAACCAAATTCAAGGTTATTTGGGCTACACATAGCCGGACTATTGCTTACTCAGGTAACTTATACTCAGAGTCAGTCACCGTGGTAACTTACTCTATGAACCTAACCTGGTCGGGAGCAGGTTTTCTTCGGTAAACCCAGAGTTTCTTACGGTCTCCTCCCCCTTTTTAAAGCGTAAACGATGTTCATTCATTCATTCATTCATTCATGCTGCAAAAATGCTTTTATTGCTGAGATGTTTGCCTTATTTCAAGTACAAATATAAAAAAATTCTTAAATCAAGATGCATTTTCTATATAAAAAGTAAAATACAATATTTAGTCTTGTTTCCTGGGGGAAACAAGAAAAATTATCTGCCATTGGGGTGAGAAACATAATCTTAATGCAAATGCAAACAAGATTATTTTTCTCACCACACCACTTTCATTTTCATCATGCAGACATGATAAATGTGACAAAAGTGGCATGTCTTTTTACACGGGATCCTGTAGATGAGGAGGCTGCATTAATTCGTTACAATTACATCAGGAGAGAAATTTATTTTACTTTATTTTATTTTGTCATATCCACATGCATATTTATTTGAGCGGTACCACTTTTAATGACGTTCATTTGATAACATCTTGCTGTGACCTCTGGAAGTAACCTAATAATTAGAATTTCGTTTAGGACTTCCAGTGTGGTTGGATGCATTGTTGACACGCATATTCCTATAATCGCGCCTTTCGAAAATGAAACTGATTACTGTTAGAGTGTGCAGTGCACGGATCCACACTTCAAAAATCGACCCGAAATAGTAGACCATCCGGGGACTTTTGGCATAGGCCTACTCTTTTCAACATACTATGCTTTGGGACACACTTATTCTAATGTCACATACTTTTTAGTATGGATAGTATGAACATTGGGACGCATGGATTGTCATTTTGAAAGAATCGATTGAATAAATGACTCAGTGACTCACTTATTAAGACAGTGGTTTGCCGCCACCTACTGGTAATTTTAGTTTCACATTCAAAAGTATCATTCTATTTTTTTCTACCATTTTTTATTTCTATATAGATGTTTTTATATATAAAACATTAATATCATAACATTATTCATGCAGTTTTCAAGCGCAGTGTAAATGCATGTACAAATGCTATTGTTATTGTTTTATTGTTTATGTGTGGAGGAAATTAGATATCCAGATGAAGTGTTGTAAGCGGACTCTGCCCCTCCACGCTGGCTGGATGACGGAAGAGGTGTGTCTAGTGGGGTCTAACAGAAAGTGTATAATAATGCTGAATGAGCCACTTAGTGTAAACCCTATAGTTTTCTTCATGTGAAAACAGCAACTCAGCCACATAAATCAAAGCTCAACACAATTGATGACATTAAATTACGTTCACTGAACATATACAGTCTGTGAATGTGATGTGTTCAAGTCTCAAAAGTACTAATAATAGCATATTATTATTATTAGTATATATATTAGTATATATTAGTAAGCGTATTCCATGTATTTTGACACATATATCTCTGGGCTATGGCCCGGATATTTACTCACTCTAGAACCGCCCCTGATTATTTACCATCAACCATAGATCATATTCACTAATAAGCAGTTGTAGGTTTCAATAGGGCTTCCATAATAACATGCATGTGTTTTTAAAAGGGGTCTATTTCACAATGAAACTGAGGTTCACCACATGGTGGAGCAGGTGTCCCACTGCAGTAGTCAGCTTGTGTTTTGAAACTGTGCATCAACCACATTCTATTCTATTCTATTCTATTCTATTATAAAATTAGCAATGAACAAGGATATTAAAGAATTTTAATACTCTCAACAGTACAGTAACCTACTTCAACTGCTGTGACAGAATCTAATTGAAATGGCTCCCAGCCAATTACTTACAAATAAATGCTAAAAAATAAAATAATATAAATAAAATAACAAATAAATAAATAAATTATTAAAGAAATAAAATAATAGATGTAATGCACATTCTTAATAGTGGTTACATCCACTGTGTCCATATCCACTTCAATAATATACAACACCACTTCTAGGCAACACCACATTCAGCAGAACTGTGCAGTCTCCACATGGGGCACCAAAATTTTAAAACCACCGGCCAGGACATGGTGAGACAAAGAAAAGCTTTCTATTGGTTCATGAGTCATCCTATCACTGTTTAGCATTTTAAATCTCATTTTACCATTTATCTTGCAAAATGAAAAAAAAGGATTTGTTTCCCAGAGTCAACTTCATAAAGGGTTAATGATTATTAAGTGATTTCAAAGTATCTTTTGTATGTCACAAACACACATGCTCCAGTTTGTGTTACATCACCTCAGCTACATCCTAAGTACACAAACAAGTCTTTGTATGAAGGCACTGACCTTTCTTTATCAAAGCCTCAGATATCTAATCAATTCATCAGTGAAGGAGACAATATCTTGGCTGACAGCGGCCAAACTAACATGTGCTTGCCTGCATGCATTTAGCACAATGCCAATCAGTGGATGACGTCTAGACATCTGGCAGTGCAAGACACCGCTTGTTTAAGTCAAACTCCTTGTGTATTTGTGACAGTAACGCATTTGTCACTGTGAGCTTAAATGGGCATCCATGCCACTGAAAACACTCACAGACAAATGAATAGTGCTCCGATCACATTTTCGGTCTTACCAACAATAATCAACAATGTACTGTATGTTTACCAATGTACAAGTTTAAATTCCTTTGTGTTCTATTTGTAGGTCACACTGTAATAAAGCCTAATTTGGTTGGAGATATTTTATTTTTTAGGTCTTATCAAACATACTTGAAACCTCATGAAAATAGGTTTACGTTAACTGTTTATAGAACACCACAAAAATCAGACATTTTGTTTAGTAAGAGAGTGGCATAGATGCCATGTTTTTTTTTCTTTCTGTGCTTTGAATGCTCAAGGTTACAGTAAATATTGTTTATGTGTGGAGGAAATTAGATATCCAGATGAAGTGTTGTAAGCGGACTCTGCCCCTCCACGCTGGCTGGATGACGGGAGAGGTGTGTCTAGTGGGGTCTAAGAGAAAGTGTATAATATTGCTGAATGAGCCACTTAGTGTAAACCCTATAGTTTTCTTCATGTGAAAACAGCAACTCGGCCACATAAATCAAAGCTCAACACAATTGATGACATTAAAGGGGTCATATGATGCTTTTTTAAAGATCATTATTTTGTGTATTTGGTGTAACAGAATATGTTGACATGCTTTTTCAAATACTGTACATTATTGTAGGTCCTATATGCCCCGCCTCTCTCAAACGCTTCGTTTTCTACAAAGTCCCGCCTTCCGACAAGCGCAGTCTGCAAGCACGCGTCGGAAATGTAACGCCCCTTACCATAATCGCGAGCTTCATCTTTCAAAATAAATGTAAAGACAGAGCCCGAAAGGGGAACAGAGTCGCGTGACAGACACAGTGATGAAGCTGGTATGTGTTTGCAGTACACAAGCCACGGTTAAGACAGCTGACTCCACTCTGATGTGCCCCTGTCTCTCTCTCTCTCTCTCACACACACACACACACGATGCGCAAAACTCCGCATTTGAACAGTCAATAGCAAATACTTAAACTAATAACAAAACAGTAGCTGATTCAGAAGCGCCAGATTGTCATAGCAAAGTCAGAATTACCTCCTCTCCTAGGTTCACGAAAACGGTCGTCCATAAAATGCATTGCTGTTCTGTTGTAAGTAATCTTAAAGATTCCTAAATGCATCTACTTTCGGAAGGCCAAATAAAGTGCTTTTGCTTTCGCCTAGAAACACACAGCGTCTCCCTGACATGCTGCTTCAACACTAACTGCAGTTACTGAAACCACGCCTTCTTTCTTTGCGTGCACATTTGGGCCGCATTATGCAAATATTTCCACATAGTGAGGTAGATATGTGGGGACGTGTTAGAACGAGCCGTTTTAGGGGGCGTGGCAGAGTCTTAACTTTGATAAAGAATATCTCTTTGGTTTTGAGACTTTAGTCTTTGCAACTTCAGGGATCTTATCTATGCACAATCAGCTTGTAACACTCCAAAGAGAAAGGAAAACTTGAAATCGCATCATATGACCCCTATAAGGTTTTACTATTATTTTGGCAATAATTTGGTCTCTTTTACCTGGACTAAACACACACACGCACACACGTTTGGTTTCCATGTTTTATGGGGATATTCCATAGGCAAAATATTTTTTATATTGTTCAAACTGTATTTTCTATCCCCTTAGACCTAAAGCTACCCCTCACAGAAAACTTCCTGCTCTTTTTAGATTTTCAGAAAAACTTAATTCTGTGTGATTTATAAGCTGTTTTCATCATGGGAACCAAAAAATGTCTCCACAAGCTCAAAATTTGGTCCCCATAACGTAGGGAATACCAGGTACACACACACACACACACACACACACACACA
>NW_015659312.1:1387254-1401025 GCF_001515625.1 Sinocyclocheilus rhinocerous
TTTGCTTGCACATTTGGGCGCATTATGCAAATATTTCCACTTAGTGAGGTAGATATGTGGGGTGTGTTAGAACGAGCCGTTTTAGGGGGGCGTGGCAGAGTCTTAACTTTGATAAAGAATATCTCTTTGGTTTTGAGACTTTAGTCTTTGCAACTTCAGGGATCTCATCTATGCACAATCAGCTTGTAACACTCCAAAGAGAAAGGAAAACTTGAAATCGCATCATATGATCCCTTTAAATTATGTACACTGAACATATGCAGTCTAAGTGAATGTGATGTGTTCAAGTCTCAAAAGTACTAATAATAGCATTTAAAGAATCTTTGGTATACAATTATTAGTTATTGTATCAAATAACCATTCTTTTTCAAAATCCACATGAAATTTGGTCAACAAAAACTAGTCAACAAAAGCACCATTGTCCTTGATCTGAGCAATCGATCACCTTTCCACAGTCACAGACAGTCTAAATTAGAAAAATAGCTCATGTAACCCAACACAAGCATGACTCCATTTAATGCTTCAGTGTTTCCTATGTTGCTATTGTTATTTACAAGCACTTAAAGAAATAGTTCACTCAAAAATGAGAATTCTGTAATAATTTACTTATACCCTCATGTTGTTCCAAATGTGTACTATATGACTTTTTTCCTTCTGTGAAACACAAAGAAGAGATATTTGAAATAATGTACTTATCACACTTTTCCATGCAATTACAATTAATGTGAGCTGAGGCCTTATTACCTTATTTTTTTGGGGTGATTCTCCTTTTCACATACAAACATATACTGTGGCTTGAGACCTGGTCTATTATGATACTTTTATGGAGCTTTTGCATATATTGAAGCTTGAAAGGCTCAGTCCCCATTCATTAAAAGCACTTTCTCAAGTCATTAACGTTTCTAAATATATATCATGACAAAACAGTTTCTTTTTTCTTTGTTTCTTTTTGGTCTATTAAAAGTAAATTGCAAATAAATTTAAATATATAATGTTTTACAATATAAAATATTTAAAAAAAAAGAAAAAAAAAGAAAGGGGATGCTGCCACATGTATTAGACAACTGCCCCCGTACACCCTCAGTTCAAAGTTCACATCCCAATCTGAACTAAATACTGTGGTGGCACAAAGTTCATAACTTTATAGTGCTTAATTAAAAATATGAAATAAAAAAAAAAACTTAAAAGAAACTGCATATTATTTTTCCACCCACTTTCTTTAAAAAGCCATTATTTAATGTGATAATAAATGAAGTAAACTAAAGTTAATCAGACACTGATAATCTGTGAATTGTTATGACAAATGAACTAAATAAAAAAAAATCTGGTTCATTTCAGAGATCTTATTATTTAAAGCTAACAACTGAGAATGAGCTAAATGCTAAATGTTATAACACCCACTGAATACACCATGACTCTGCGTCTAGAGAAAGGAAAAGAAAACGATTTCTATGGTGATCTGTTTGTATGGAGACTCAGTATCAGTAGGTTCAAAGCACAACATCATGTGACAGCAGGCTGAAGTGACAGTGGGGGGAGCGGCACTGACAGCATGGCACTGGATGATGGACTTTGATTTTTTTTCTTTGGATAATTCAACTGCGCACACACACACACATATATATATAGCCAGACTGTCCTCACTAAAGCTTACTGGACTAAGCAAAACCTGTGGGACTTGAAGGTAATTTAAGCTGGACAGACTATAACAAATTACTAAAATACCATAACAAATTTCTAAAAAGTATCATCTAAATAAATATGCAATGCTTTAGGATATGCAAATGTAAATAATACTAATTTTTTTCTCTCTTTTTTAGCAAACAACTGTGAACATGAAATTGTATCTGGTTCTTGCCTTTGTGGCATTCACAGGTAAATCAAATATGTCAAGAAGCTAAAAACTATTTATCAATTAAAATAATATTAGATATATGCCAAGACTTGCACTGAATTTTCATTATTAATTTCATTTAAATAACCATAACAAAAGAGCAATAAAAATTAAATGATTTTGAGAAATTATTATTTTTTTAAAATATACTAAGAAACTACAAATATGCCAAAGTACTCATACTGCAATGTTTAGCTGTTTGAGCAAATTTGGAAAATGACTGTCAGACTTAAACTTTATTATTTGTATTTTTACCAGGTTGCCAAGCCAACCTGTTTTATGCTGATGAGCCCAAGCCACAGCTGGAGCAGCTGACCGATGCATTCTGGAGTTATGTTGCCCAGGCCACACGCACCGCAGAGGACACGCTGAAAATGATCAGAGAGTCTCAACTTGGTCAGGAAGTCAAGTAAGTAATGTTCAGAAGTCACAGTCTGTGTTTTAAATACTAAAATCTTGAATTGCATTAATGCAAATACACTTTTCACATCGCAGTGCCAGGCTGACCCAGAGTGCCGATATGGCTAGCGAATATGCCGTCACCCTCAAGAAACAGATGGATCCTCTGGCTGAAGAGCTGATGACCAAAATCACCAAGGAGGCTGAAGTGTTGAGGGAGCGTCTGGGCCAGGACTTGATCAACGTAAGAGACAAACTGGAGCCCTATGCTGACAACCTCAAGAGCCAGATCCAGCAGAGAGTGGAGCAGCTCAGGACGGCCATGGCTCCATATGCTGACTCCCTGGATTCTGAGACCCTGAAGGCCACTCTGCTCCAGAAGAGTGAGGAGCTGAGAGGAAACCTGGAGCAGAGCGTGAAGGAGCTGCAGGCTCAGCTGGAGCCCTACTCTGCTGAGATCAAGGAGAAAGTGGACCAGCGTCTGCAGGAGTTTCAGAAGACCGTGACCCCCCTGGCTGAGAATCTTCAGGCCCAGATTAGAGAGAGAGCCCAGATGGTCCAGCAGAGTCTCACACCCTATGCTGAAGACCTGAAGGAAAAGCTGGACCCCTACGCACAGGACCTGAAGGCCCAGCTCAGCTCCCTGTACGAGTCCTTCGCCAAGAGAATTTAGATGCTTCAAAGACTTCTTTAGTCACTAACAGATGTTTACTAACACTGTTTTTCCTTCCATTGTGACTCCAAAATCCCATATCTCTCCAATAACCATGTCATAAATCAAACTACTAGGCAACAACAATATCTTTTTGGTATTACATGTAGACCAAACACTAATATAGAGAAAAAGAGTGATTCTTTTTTCTGAAATCCTGTTGTTTACACCTTAACCATTCATACAGATGCAGAAATGTTGCTGTTTTCTAACTGTTGTGTATTTATTTCAATTTAGTAAGTCTTTATATCGTATGACAGAAAATGTTGTTTCTTGCAAATGCAAAGTGTATCATTTGTCTTATTTATGCAACAATAAAACATCTGCCATTTATTAACACAATGTTTCTAAATATTTTATGTCTAGTTGTGTCGATCAGCACAAATGAATTGTCATATACTTCTAAATATTACACTTAATAGCCCTGAAAATGCACAAAGTCAAGACGACATACTTTTTAATAAAATCACCAGACAAAATTGGTATGTTTTCATTTATATACAAATAGGGTTTATTTATGTAACCATTCTAGAAACCGACTGTCCGGTTTGAAATGTTCAAATGTGGCATTTGACACCATATCTAATACACAGACAGAAATATAATATTTCTAAAAGTCTAAAAAGAAAGTCTGAAAAATCATGCAGAAATGATAAAGGTCATCTCAACTGATTTCTTTTAACACATAATAAAGATTAGATAAGGTTAAGAACTTTCCAAAGGTACAGTCACTTCTGGTTGTACTAATGATAGATCATTCATTAACATAATATCTGTACTTCATTATCAGTGCTGACGCAGGTGTACGCAGTAACTCATGGGCCTGGTGCTTTCAAGTGATGTCCAGACCTGCACATCTTGAGACAAAGAGTCCGTAGACACAAAGTATCCAGATATAAACATCCACTGGAGATATTAAAATATATTCCCAATGCTAAATAAATACAGCTATGAAACAGCCATCACCACACTTGCTCTTCACACCGGACCGGGTAAATTAAATCATACTGACAAAAGTAAGAAGAGAAATTCACTATTTATAATTTCAAAATATGTTGTATGTAAAATATGATTGTTTAAATTAATCAGATGTGTTGTTATTTTACAGGCTAAGCCAGAAAACCATGAAGGCTCTTACGGTTCTTGCATTGGCTGTTTTTACAGGTTAGACATACAGTATAGCTGCTGAAATAACTTATTTTTTATAATAATATAATATAATGTAATATAATATCATTTATATAATATAATATAATAATTCAAACAGGATATTATATACGTTTAATTTACATGATAGTTCCTAGTGGATGAAACATAGTGTTCAAAAAGTTTAGACGCGTGAATTTGTTTCTTGTGATCTTAAAGGGGTCATATGATGCTGCTAAAAATAACATTATTTTGTGTATTTGGTGTAATGAAATGTGTTTATGCGGTTTAAGGTACAAAAAACACATTATTTTCCACATACTGTACATTATTGTTTCTCCTCTATGCCCTTTAATATAGACTTGTGTGTAGATGCTTGAAAATAGTTTTGTAGATAAATATTATGCACACATATTATGCCTATGTATGAATTCCTCGAAGGAAACATACAGGAACTCTTTCTACATCGTAGAATATAAAAAATATAAAATTACATATACAAATTATAAAAATACTGTTAAAAATATAATATTTCAATGCTGCATGACTTTATCTCCTCTAATAAAATGACTAAATGACTTATGAATTATCTGATATGCTGTATTCCCAGGTTGGCAAGCCAATTTATCTAATGCAGAGAATCCAAATCCACATCTTGAATATTTAATAAATGCATTCTGGAACTATATTGCCCAAGCAGCACATCCCACTGATAAAACATCCCATATGATAAGGACATCTGAGCTGGGACATAAAGTCAAGTAAGTACAATTTACCACCATTATTATTCTTAGCATAGGCAAGGCAAGGCAAGGCAAGTTTATTTATATAGCACATTTCATACGCAATGATAATTCAAAGTGCTTTACATAAAAGAAAAGAAAAAAAATAATCACAACAATAAAACAAGGAAGTTAAAAACTTTGAAAATGATTAAAAAAATTTATGTAAGAGGTTTAAAATGAATTTAAAACGGTTAAGAATAGAAAACGATACATCCAACTGTTAATTTCATCAATGCATTGGCAGAGGGAGTCAATGGGGCTGTAGTCATTTGGAGATAAGGCTAGGTAAATCTGGGTATCATCAGCATAGCCGTGATAGGCAATTTGGTTCTTTCTCATTATATGACTTATTGACCCATATTTAATATGCGTTACATTGGAGTTCTCTTTCATATTTCTATATTGCATTGTGATGTTTCTTGTTTTTTTCTTGTTATTGCAACAATAAAACATCTGCAATCTATTATCATTTGTCACTGATATGTAGAAGACTGCATGCCCAATTTAGGAAAAAAAACAAAACAAAACAAAACATGAGATTAATATAACTCCTTGCTCGCACTGTTGATTATGCTATGCGATGAGGACCTTATTGTCTTGCATTGTACAAGTGTGCAGAAATATTACAAAAAAATACATCTCTACATCTGGAATTTTATAGGTTTTATTACGTTTTCTTGAGATCCTTTAATAATTTAGACTCCCATCAATATTTTAGCTAAATCTGAAAGATTTTCTACAACTGTTTCATTTGAGTGTGATTTTTCACTTTAGGCTTGATTTGTGTATTCATCTCCCATGATCAATGTTTTGCTTCTGTGCAGGAATTGATAATAACATCAATAATTTAACTAACTAACTAACTAACTAACTAACTAAATAAATAAATAAATAAATAAAAGGAATACCAACCCTTACGGCATCACTATCAGTGACAGTGCTCTCTAGTGGTGAATAATGCACTTTCATATTCTTGTATTCAGTATAGCCTATGCTTTATTTCCTGTCAGCTTTTTGTTTTTTATTTTGGCAAATTATATCTTAACCAAGTTATTTTTTCTTCTTCGTAATATATTTTGATCTTGTTGGCTCATTAAAAACAAATATTGAGAAACATCCTCTCCGGACTTCACTTTTGGCCACTATGTAGTTTATTATAGGTCTAGTGCAATTGGAGGAATTTTATGATAAAATTGCATAGTTTAACCAGATAAATATTGTTAAGTATTTCAGCCCTGTTATTGAGGTCATGACAATTCCATGGGATACTTACAGGATCAGTCTCTGGAGTCTATACTATTTATATATTATTTAATAAATGGCAAATTATTATCATTGCTAATAAAAGTTATCTCCTAGATTTAAGGCTAAAGGACACGTGTAAAGCTGCCTAAAGCCAGCAGAAACAGAAACAAGGTTTTGAATGATGTGTCAGATCTTATCAGGGCGTGCAAAACATCTTTTATCATTTGCTGTTTTATTAGGTCAAATGTTCAAACTTGGGGCCTAAGTATCTAAGATGGACTTTAAATAATTAGATTATTCAGGATGAATCCTTTTGGGATTTAAGATTTTTATCAAATTTCTATTCAAATTTTCTTGTTTGTTTTTAGGCAGGGGGGAATTCTATTTTAAGTTATTATAAGTATTTTAATGACACTTGTGTCATGTTAAGTGCTAACTCCATGAATAATTTACACATACTTATTTTTACCCATTAAAAATTCCATCAAGAAATTCATTACTGCTTTCAAAGACAAAGTTCCACTCTTATCATTATCTGCACTGAATTTGAGAGTCTGTGGTGGTTGAAGGTACAGTCAGGACGTTATGATGTGGAGTAGTGACAGCAAGGCACTAGCCACTGGACTTTGGGTTTCCACTACAGCAATCACCTCCCCACACTATATAAATACAGATGTGAAACAGCCACCTTCACACTTGTTCTTCAGACAGGACAGCGTCAATTAAAACACACTGACACAGGTAAGAAGACCTTACTTTTTAGTCAGTTCAAACCCCAGCACTTTATACATAATGAATTTATGTAAAAGAGACACCGATAAATGTGTCTTTTACTTACAGACTAAAACTGAACACCATGAAGGTTCTTGTGGTGCTTGCACTTGCTGTATTTACAGGTAAAAAAAAATCAGAGAAAATTAAAATATGAAATTTTAAAATATTTCTGGTTTGACAATTTTGTAGAGCATAATAATACAATTTGATCATTCAGGTTGCCAGGCCAACCTATTCTATGCTGATGAGCCCAAGCCACAGCTGGAGCAGCTGACAGATGCTTTCTGGAGCTATGTTGCCAAGGCAACACAAACCGCAGAGGAAACCGTCAAGATGATCAGGTCTTCCCAACTGGGACAGGAAGTCAAGTACGTCAAGAGCATTTACCTGCAGAACACAATTATTTAGAATATTACTTGTGCCCTGAGATGAAACTCAAATGTTCTTCTTCATATCGCAGTACTAGGCTCACCCAGAGTGCCGATATGGCCAGCGAATATGCCGTCACCCTCAAGAAACAGATGGATCCTCTGACTGAAGAGCTGATGACCAAAATCACCAAGGAGGCTGAAGTGTTGAGGGAGCGTCTGGGCCAGGACTTGATCAATGTAAGAGACAAACTGGAGCCCTATGCTGACAACCTCAAGAGCCAGATCCAGCAGAGAGTGGAGGAGCTCAGGACGGCCATGGCTCCATATGCTGACTCCCTGGATTCTGAGACCCTGAAGGCCACTCTGCTCCAGAAGAGTGAGGAGCTGAGAGGAAACCTGGAGCAGAGCGTGAAGGAGCTGCAGGCTCAGCTGGAGCCCTACACTGCTGAGATCAAGGAGAAAGTGGACCAGCATCTGCAGGAGTTTCAGAAGACTGTGACCCCCCTGACTGAGGACCTCCAGACCCAGATCAGAGAGAAAGCCCAGATGGTCCAGCAGAGTCTCACACCCTATGCCGAAGACCTCAAGGAAAAGCTGGACCCCTATGCACAGGACCTGCAGGCCCAGCTCACCTCCCTGTACGAGTCCTTCGCCAAGAGAATTTAGATGCTTCAAAGACTTCTTTTGTCACTAACAGAACTACCCATGAACTTCAAAGTTAGACATATTTGATCTCTGTTTTCCTCCATTTATTCATCCTACCATGCCCTACACTAAAGCAAAAAAGTAAAACATTTGATAATGTCTCATTAATTACAGTATGCCATGTCCTTTACATTTGCAAATTCTCTTTTTTTTCTGTGTAAAGGTGGATATTTATTTAGTAAAAAAAAAAAAAAAAGTATTATTTTTTGAGAAAAATGTGATACATGTTCACATCTTATATTCTTGTTTGTAAGTTTACAGATTCCACATTTATTTTAATGATGAATAAAATATTATTTATTAGCAGAATTGTGTTTTTTCTTGAAAGATATATGTGAGACACATCCATATTAGCAAAACAAACTAATTCCTGATAAGAAAAAAAGAAATTAAACAACCTTTTTTTTTTTGAGTAGGCACTGAAAACTGTGTCCTAAATTAAACACAACATTAAACATACTACTTGATAACTGTTTTTAATAAAAAAAATCATAGTCCTCTTCTAATCTAAATAATAAATTGGCCCTCAAAAATGTAAACAGGAAGAAATTCTTCCAAAATACCATAATTGTTGTGATGCAACATCAAAGGCTGCCCTATATTCGTTCTTAAGTGACCATTGCATTTAGCTACACAGAGAACGTGAGGATCTGTTGAGACAAAAAGTCCCAATCAGGAAATTTTGTTATGATGTAATCATGACAGTCAGGCACTACCGACTGGACTTTGGGTTTCCATTGCGACAATCATTTCTCTGTGGTATATAAATGGAGAAATGCAGCCACTACCTCCACAATACCACTTCAGACTGGACAGCGTGAATTTAAACACACTGACAGGTAATTATTAGAAGGGCCAAAACAATTATTTTAATATATTTGTATAGTATTATTATTATGATTATTTCAGAATCAGAATCAGAATCAGAAAGAGCTTTATTGCCAAGTATGTTTGCACATACAAGGAATTTGTTATAGTGTCACAAGCTTCCAGTACACAGAGACAACAACAACACACAGATAATAAAACTAAGATGTGAATAAAATACACATGCATAAATATAAACCACAAAAAAGAATAAATTGTATATACAGGTGTGCTATAAATAGAATAGGAATAGAATAAAATAAAAGTTGTAGGGATGTACTAGGATTTAGGGTGATAAATAAGTATAAGGTTATTGCACATACTTTAATTGCACAATGGGAGAAAATTAACTGCTCATGAGGCAGTTCAAAAAGGAGATGGCTTGGATGTGATGGATCCAGAGTGATTTTCTGAGCCCTTTCTGGATGTATACAGTTCTTGGAGGGTAGGCAGAGGGGCACCAATAATCCTTTCAGCAGTCCGAACCGTTCTCTGTAGTCTTCTGATGTCTGATTTTGTAGCTGAACCAAACCAGACAGTTATTGAAGTGCACAGAACAGACTCGATGACGGCTGAGTAGAACTGCTTCAGCAGCTCCTGTGGCAGGTTGAATTCCCTCAGCTGGCGAAGGAAGTACAACTTCTGCTGGGCCTTTTTAACAATGGAGTCAATGTGAGTGTCCCACTTCAGGTCCTGAGAGATGGTGGTGCCCAGGAACCTGAATGACTCCACTGTCGTTACAGTGCTATCCATGATGGTGAGTGGGGGGAGTGCAGGGGGTTTTCTCCTGAAGTCCACGATCATCTCCACTGTTTTGAGGGTGTTCAGCTCCAGGTTGTTAAGACTGCACCAGACAGCCAGCTCTTTAACCTCCTGTCTGTAAGCAGACTCGTCTCCATCGATCAGCGAGTTTCTGTAAAGCTGAGCTCACGTGCGCTTGCGGAGGAATGTAAACACTCATGAGAATGAACGAGTGAAACTCCTGCGGCGAATAGAACGGCTTACAGTTAATGAAAAGCGCTTCTAGATCGGAACAGCACATCTTCTTTAACGCTGTAACATCTGTACACCACCTTTCGTTGATGTAAAAACATGTCCCGCCGCCGCGCGATTTCCCCGTTGATTCAGCGTCGCGGTCTGCTCTAAACAGCTGAAAGCAGGGCAGTTGTAGCGCACTTTTCGGAATTTTATATTTAAATGTATTATTATTATATGTATTATTATATGTATTATTATATTTTTTATTTCTATAATTTTAATCAATATACTCTGACTGAGATCTATTTTTCTTACAGGCCAAAACTGGAAATGATGAAGATTTTTCTGGTCATTGCATTGGCGGTGTGTACAGGTTAGACATATTACAAAAACAGATTGATCAAATATTATCACAGTGTTATTGAAAATATCTTGTCTTTAAATGTATTATATGCACACTATTCATGATATGTTCTTGTGGATGTCAGAAAATATGCATTAAGCTGACATAAATATTTTTTTGTAAGGCATAATAATAAAACATTATATTACTTGAACATATATCTGCAGGTTGCCAAGCCAACCTATTCTATGCAGATGAGCCTAAGCCACAGCTGCAGCAACTGACTGATGCATTCAGGAGCTATTTTGAACGAGCCAAGATTAGAACTTCCCAACTGGGGCAAGAAATCAAGTAAGTCAAGAAAATGTGCATGCGGGAAACTGTAGTAGCCTAATAACTTCCTTCAGCATTTCTAATGCCATGAAATGACAATGATAGACTAACAGAAAATGTTGATATGGCCAGCCAGTACACCACAAACCTGAAGGAACAGATGGATCCTCTGGCTAAAGATCTGATGACCAAAATCACCAAAGGTGTTGACGTGCTGAGGGAGCGTATAGAGGAGGAAGTGAGCACTGTGAGGTGTGCACTGAAGCCCTACATTGAATATGTCACCAGTCCATTTGAGAAGGGTGTGGATTACATAAGAGAATCCCTGGATTTTGAGGACCTGAAGGCCACTGTGCTCCAGAAGAGTGAGGAGCTGAGAGAGAGCCTGGAGCAGGGCGTGAAGGAGCTGCAGGCTAAGCTGGAGCCCCTTACCTGAGGGAAACAATGGATCCCTAAACCATTGAGCTAGCCCTACCAAGACCACCTAAATGACAACCTAAATATTCCGATAATTTGATTTGTTTTATTATTAACATGACTGTTTTTCTATGAAATAACATTTTGATTCCAAAATCAAAGATAGAACGGTAATGCTTTTCATCCAACACAAAGCACTCAAACAGGCCAAAATGAACATGTTTCCTCTAAAAAAAAATTCACTGATGTTCTGTCAACAAGAACAAGAAGGCAAATATATATATGTGTAAAACATCTAAATATTTTAATATAGCCTTTGAATTTATTTTTGAATCATCTACATTGACAGTTGATTATCATTTAATTTTCCATATACATGGAGTTATCAAAAATTGTATTTGTTTTAGAAAGTAATGACAATATGTTTTTTAAAAGAGCTTTTCATTTTCCTTATGCTACCATGAAACACTATTGTTTTAACACAATGTCTTTGCTAAACTGTAAGCTGTGCTACATATTCAAATTCGTAAGTCCAATAAATTCTATAGAAAAACATACACGTTTCCTCATTAAAGTGACCATATCTGGTGACCAGGTCTGAAATAAAAACTGAACATGACAAAGTACATTAGACACTTTCACTAATAAACTTGATCTATTTAGTAAAACTGTCAGGATTTTGCCTGGTAGCTTTGTCTGTGTTGTCTTTGTTTAAATGTTTCTTTTTTTTTTGTCTTGTGCCTGAAAACTTTGCTTTGTCTTTGTTTGTGTCTGCCATGTATTCCTTTGGTCCTCCTTGTTTCCCTTGGTCACACCATCTTGTTTAGCCCTTGTCTTGTTCTCGTTTCTCTAATTGTGCTCACCTGGCCATGTGTACTTTCCTCCCTCTATATTGTGCTGTTTTTCCTCTTGTGCTTGCTGGTTCATCTTGTGTCATATAGAGACAGTTACTGGCTTGCTGCTCTATATTCCAGGCTTGCTCTGTTACTTGCTCTGATTGTGTATCCTTGTTGTAGTTTTTGCTCTTGGTTTCTCTTCTTTGTTTTTGGTATTTATCTTCAGTTATCTTATATTTACTTGTAATATCTTCTTTAGTTGTTCATCAGTCTTGTTTCTAGTCTTGTATTCTCATTATTGCTACGATTTTATACTTTGGTTATTTATAAGTCTAAACTTAAAGATATTTCATTTACTTTTTTAGATTAAATTTTCCCTTTTTTACATCATGCTGTTTCTCCTTGTGTTGTGCTGAGTAGTGTTGCTTTGTGGTCTTCAGTTGTGTCTTGTTTGGTCCTGTTGTGTGTTTGTGTGTGTTTGTGCTGTGTGTTCCCTCCAGTCCTGCTCTACCAGCCTGAGACTCCCTGCCTGTTGGTTCCCCAAGCCAGTCTGCCAACCAAACCTGGTGCTGAGAACCTAATCTCTGATACTGGCCTGCTTTGAGTGCTCTGACTGCACGCTCTGCTGTTCTCTGCTCTGGTCTTCTTCCCATCCTTCCGCCCGGTTTGGCCAACAACTGAGACTGTTGTCCAGACTGTCTACCTCTTAGGGCATAGTTCTCTTCCTGCTGGTTGGAGTGGTCTCAAGATTGTCTACCCATGTGCTTTGTGAACTTGTGTGTTTTCAATAAATATTTGATTCACTCACTCTGCATTTGGGTCCCTTCCTGCTGATCCTGACATTACGAACTAGCCATCACAGTACCCAAAAATATGAATATCTGAGTGGTTCCTCACTAAAGCTAAGCAGGCCAGAGCCTGGTCAGTACACTGGTGGGAGACCATTTGTGAAAATGTAGCTTGCTGCTGCAGCTAGTTTTAGTCCAGCCAGCAGGGGGTGATCATTCCCTGGCTTGAATGGGTGCAAAAGTCCTAATGTAATGACTTGGACTTTAGACTGTGAAAAGGAGCATCCTGCAGATGAGGCATTAAAGGCAGAGTAAGTGATTTTTCAAAAACACTTTAGAAAACTGATTCGGGCCGAATCGCAAAACAAACTTGTAGCCAATCAGCAATAAGGGGCGTGTCTACTCGTGATGTGGAGGAGAGCGCGTTCAGTGCATGGAACAGACATTAGCCGAGCCGAGCGACAGAAAGATAGAGATGGCGGATACAAAACAAAAGAGGAAAACGTCTGCGGAAAGATAAGGCAAGAAGTAGGACCCGTGTAAATATCAGATCAGCTTTCCAGCGCTGGAGAGAACTCAAGGAGCGGAGGCCTGCGATCGGACGCCGAGGTTGCTTTGTTTCTTCTCAATAGGTGAGTAACACCGTGTCTACAACAGCTAAAGTCTGACTACACTGGACGCGATCAAACGACCATTGAAAACCATTTGAAATTTGTGTCAGCACATCATAAATAGAACCCGGCAGCAGTTTTCTGTCGGGATTTGTTGCGCCGCGCCGCTCACGTCCGTAGACACGGTGTAACATTGGTTTTGCTTTGTTTCACAGAACTAATCGATGCCTGGGTTGCATACATATATGTGGGGCGGAGCTATCAAAATAGGGGCAAGACCCTTTTGGGGTAGAGGCGTGTTTGTTTTGGTGATTTCAAATATCAACATTGGCTACCAGAAATCACTTACTCTGCCTTTAAGCTGGCCTCCTGACATTCTGTTGTCATGAATTTACCACCTCAGTTACGAATTTGACTTTTGAACTCTTTTTGAAGCTGGTAGCACATTCTGATGGCTGGTAGGCCATTGTGAAAAACTAGCTTGCTGCTGGAGCTAGTTTTAGTCCGGCCAGCAGGGGGTGCTCATTCCCTGACTTGTATGGGTGCAAAAGTCTTAGTATAACGGAT
>NW_015659312.1:1403280-1405580 GCF_001515625.1 Sinocyclocheilus rhinocerous
TGTCAGCACGTCATAAATAGAACCCGGCAGCAGTTTTCTGTCGGGGATTTGTTGCGCCGCGCCGCTCACGTCCGTAGACACGGTGTAACATTGGTTTTGCTTTGTTTCACAGAACTAATCGTTGCCTGGGTTGCGTACGTATATGTGGGGCAGAGCTATCAAAATAGGGGCAAGACCCTTTTGGGGTAGGGGCGTGTTTGTTTTGGGGATTTCAAATATCAACATTGGCTACCAGAAATCACTTACTCTGCCTTTAAGCTGGCCTCCTGACATTCTGTTGTCATGAATTTACCACCTCAGTTACGAATTTGACTTTTGAACTCTTTTTGAAGCTGGTAGCACATTCTGATGGCTGGTAGGCCATTGTGAAAAACTAGCTTGCTGCTGGAGCTAGTTTTAGTCCGGCCAGCAGGGGGTGCTCATTCCCTGACTTGTATGGGTGCAAAAGTCTTAGTATAACGGATCGGACTTCAGAATGTAAAACGAAGCATTCTGTTGTCATTAAATTCCCCACCGTAATCATGAATTTGACCTCACTGTTTAAGCTGGTAGCGCATCCTGATGGCCGCATTGAGCGTGTCAGGATGCGCTACCCCTCTATTAGAGCAGCTTTATTAAAGTGCAGGCTATGAACGCAGCTGTGGCATGCAGTAGGCAGAGATTGGTTCCTCCTGTAGCTGCTCAAGAAATTAATAATCTAAAAACATACAACTTTTACTGTTACAGTTTCAATAGTAAATTATACATATTCAACCTATAGCTTACATATATTTTTTGTCTTCTGAGTTTACAAGAATTATTGCTTATTTTCCTTCCATTAATTGTTTTAGTGAACAAACACAATTTCTCTAATCAGCTCTTTATTCTGTTCCACATCAAACTAATATAAAGTCTTTCATTTTAGCCAAAGAAGGAATGATCCTTTACTAAACTAATGTAAAGAGTATCCCTGAAAATCAACTCTAATTCTTGTCAAAATGACAAAGTTAACGTCACCATGATAATGAAGTGACTCATTACGTTTGTGCTCCCTTTGCTTAAAAAATGTAAGTTACTTAAAAAAAAAAAAAAAAAAAAAAAAAATTTTAAAAATTTTATTATTATTATTATTATTATTATGATGATGTCTGAGGTAACTGAACAGCATTAGGTTTGTTTGCTTATTTAATACAATGCATCACAAAATTGTCAGCTATAAAAAATAAACAATTTAACAATAACAAAATAAATTCATTGTGACCATTGAACAGAAACAATTTATTCTATTAAAATCTATTAAATCTATTAAAAATAGATGAATCTATTAAAAAATCTTAACTCATTATTTGATCAGAAAAATTTTGATTTTTTTACACATACTTCAATTTAAATATGCAAGATAAACAAGGTTTTTTTGTAGTGTAGTATACAACTTTTATTTATTTATTTGTTTGTTTGATTGAATCTTAATGAACCAGTATAAAAATGGCAGTATATTCTTACCATTTCACAATGAACATCAAGAAAACTGTAAACGTATGGATTATAGCAACATTTCACATACTATTAAAAAAAGCAGTATATATACTGTGCAGTATGCACTAAGTAGCAGACTAGTATTCATTGGAAAACATTGTGCCACTTGGGCTCATTTCTTTAAACCGCTGCATGATTGACTCAGTGTACAGTGTACAGGTTCAGTAGATGTAAAGCGGCTGTTTTTTCAGTGTGAGTAATGAAACAGCTGGCGTGCAGCCGCAGGCAGAGCGTAAAGAAGTTACAGTCGGCTCTCACAATCTCATCAAATCTTAAGCGTTTCCTGAGAGATGGTGGCCTACACTGGAAGACTCTTCCTGTGGTCTCTCCAGCGCTCATAACAGAGCAGCACAACTGCAGGATTCATCAGGCGTAGCTCAGACTCCCTCTTTAATATTTCACAGAGGAACACTCCTGCTCAGCGCTGTTACAATGCCTAATCACTCAGATCAGAGAATAAAGCTGAATTAAAGAGACAGAGACAGGGAAACCAAGTTGTACTTGGAGTCTGTCTGTGCTGTAGTTTTTCAGTGATGTCACAGCTGGAGAGCATGACTTTTTCTCAACTTAAATTCAACATGAAACCGCATTCGCAACCTATTTTACTTCTGTAAAGTGATTTCATACCACCAAAACTGTATTAATTTGATCAAAAAGATGAGTGGGTGCTTGAGAAACATTATTATCAATCTTATTAGTATAAATGTTGAAAATAAAACAGCTGCTTAAAGGCAGAGTAAGTGATTTCTGGTAGCCAATGTTGATATTTGAAATCACCAAAACAA
>NW_015659312.1:1406170-1417397 GCF_001515625.1 Sinocyclocheilus rhinocerous
TAAAAAATGTAAGTTACTTAAAAAAAAAAAAAAAAAAAAGCATTTTTAAGATGTTATGAAGGTCAGACATTCATCAGCAGTAGTAGTTTGGTTCTAGGTCAAACAGCTGCCCTTATCTCTAGAGGTGCGGCAGACATGAGTAACCTGGACTGAGTGTTACGTGCATGATCCCTGACTGTGATGATAAATCCTTTTAAGAATCACTAGTGACAAACCTTATCAGGAAGTGAACAAAGTCTGGTGTCATTTGTTGCTGTTATTAGTTCAAAGGTTTAAAACCAGTTTCTGTCTGGTTTCATAGATTAAGTGCCTCAGATCAACAGTTTCATAAAGGGCAGTATTCAAAATGTCTTTACATTAAAAGTTAAAAGGAGATTGTCTGTTCTTGAATCCCCTGTAATTATTTAAACACACACACACACACACAATTATGAGTTCATAGAAACACTTTAGAAACATCATTTCTTTATTTCTATCACACTGAAGAAAACTCTTTTAATTAAGAGAATTTACTAAATAGTCTTATGTGTTCATCTAAAACAATATTTATATTGGCATTTAGTTGTATGGCTTATTGTCCAAGAGTTATCATAGTCTGTATTGAATTCAGGAATCTTTGGTGATAATAGTTACAGTCAGGACATTATGATGTGGAGTAGTGACAGCAAGGCACTAGCCACTGGACTTTGGGTTTCCACTACAGCAATCACCTCCCCACACTATATAAATACAGACGTGAAACAGCCACCTTCACACTTGTTCTTCAGACAGGACAGCGTCAATTAAAACACACTGACACAGGTAAGAAGACAGCCTTACTTTTTAGTCAGTTCAAACCCCAGCACGTTATACATAATGAATTTATGTAAAAGAGACACTGATAAATGTGTCTTTCACTTACAGACTAAAACTGAACACCATGAAGGTTCTTGTGGTGCTTGCACTTGCTGTATTTACAGGTAAAAACAAAAACAAAAAAAACTAGAAAATTAAAATGCAAAATTTAGATCTTATTAAAAATGGCTTGGTAAATTTTCAGAGCGTACTAACAATACAATTTGATCATTCTGAAATGCTCGATCAACAGGTTGCCAGGCCAACCTATTCTATGCTGATGAGCCCAAGCCACAGCTGGAGCAGCTGACAGATGCTTTCTGGAGCTATGTTGCCAAGGCAACACAAACCGCAGAGGAAACCGTCAAGATGATCAGGTCTTCCCAACTGGGACAGGAAGTCAAGTACGTCAAGAGCATTTACCTGCAGAACACAATTATTTAGAATATTACTTGTGCCCTGAGATGAAACTCAAATGTTCTTCTTCATATCGCAGTACTAGGCTCACCCAGAGTGCCGATATGGCCAGCGAATATGCCGTCACCCTCAAGAAACAGATGGATCCTCTGGCTGAAGAGCTGATGACCAAAATCACCAAGGAGGCTGAAGTGTTGAGGGAGCGTCTGGGCCAGGACTTGATCAACGTAAGAGACAAACTGGAGCCTTATGCTGACAACCTCAAGAGCCAGATCCAGCAGAGAGTGGAGGAGCTCAGGACGGCCATGGCTCCATATGCTGACTCCCTGGATTCTGAGACCCTGAAGGCCACTCTGCTCCAGAAGAGTGAGGAGCTGAGAGGAAACCTGGAGCAGAGCGTGAAGGAGCTGCAGGCTCAGCTGGAGCCCTACACTGCTGAGATCAAGGAGAAAGTGGACCAGCATCTGCAGGAGTTTCAGAAGACCGTGACCCCCCTGACTGAGGACCTCCAGACCCAGATCAGAGAGAAAGCCCAGATGGTCCAGCAGAGTCTCACACCCTATGCCGAAGACCTCAAGGAAAAGCTGGACCCCTACGCACAGGACCTGCAGGCCCAGCTCACCTCCCTGTACGAGTCCTTCATCAAGAGAAATTAGATGCCACCAACAGACTTTTGCCAACTGCTGCTAATGTAATTAGATGTTAGATTCAGTTCAATGTGAAAGTATGTTCGTCACTGTCTGTGGTTAACACTAACAACTGCAGCTGACCTTACAGTGACCTGATGGAAGTATTTATTCTCAGCCATGTATCAAAACACAATGGTCTAATTAAATATGTGCATCTACATTTATATGATTTTATGTAATGTTTGAAACGTTTGAATTTAAACTAAATAAATGTTTTGTCAAATGAAATTAGTCTAAAATGTTTCTTTCCTGGTTATAGGGTTGAAGTTCTAAGACCCAGTTATTTTTACTCTAGAATTCTCATTTTCAAATATCTAAGGAATGTTAAAGACATCAAATCAATGCTGACACCCTCCCTGTTTACAGATATGCTACATTTAGCATAAATTCCAATTTATTTTACTTAGTTTTACATACAAAACAACAAAAATCTTCATGAGTATTTCATTAGTTAAAAATTAGGGGAGACTGGGGACAATTGTACAGCGGAGTGATGACACTTAATCTGCACATGCTCAGTAGGATTCTCACGCTGCCTGTGAAAAAGAGCACAATCATTTCACCTCAGCAGAAGTTTTTAACAAAATACTGATTTTGAGGCATGAAAGTTACTTTCTGGATGTATACAGTATTTTTCTTCTGCTGTCTAAAGTTTAGATGACTGCAAATTTAAACTTACATACATTTTATCTCTAGGTTATTGATAAAAAAAATAACATTAACAACCTATGCTAATATAGGCGTGGCTAGGCTGCAACATCTGTATTACATGTATAGTCTGTCTCCTGTTTTTCATTGTGTTCTTGGTTCAGTCCCTGTAACCTAGTTCTCCCCAGTCTGTTTAATTAGTCGTGTCATTCACCTGTGCCCTGTTTTATCACTTATCTCATCTAGTGCCCTCATTTGTTCAAGTGTATATATACTCCCTGTGTCTCTCAGTTCTTTGTCCAATCTCGTCTAGGTGTAACGTCAATGTTAGTGGATGTATTTGCCTTTGTCCCGTGTTTCCCTCCTGTGGATTTATTAAAGACTGCATTTTGGAATTCTCCTTTGTCGTGCACATCTCGTTACGTGGTTAAAGACTCATCAGCCGATTAATTTATTTGAGTAAAATATATTAAAATATGGTCTGTCTGAATACTCGATTCTGATTGGCTGGCAGGTATGCATTAAAACAGTTTAATGCACAGGTAGTTCCAAGTCAGTTTAATCACCGTTCTATATTAATGTGCTGCTTTAATTGATGCACACACACACACACGCACCAACAACACTCTTAAAAATAAAGGTGCTTCACGATGCCATAGAAGAACCTTTTTGTCTAAATGGTTCCATAAAGAACCTTTAACATCTGAAGAACCTTCCTGTTTCACAAAAGGTTCTTTGTGGCGAAAGAAGGTTCTTCAGATTACAAAAAGGTAAGAAAGAGATGGTTCTTTAAAGAACCTATGACTGAATGGTTCTTTGTGGAACCAAAAATGGTTCTTCTATGGCATCGCTTGAAGAACCTTTTGAAGCACCTTTATTTTAAAGAGTGAAGGTCGGAGATTGCAGATCGCGCTGCACACACACAAAAACGTATTGTCGGCGCTGCCCCGCTACTTCTATTAATAAAATAGCATAGATACTAGATCGCTACATTATCTTCCTCAGCAACGAGGTAAAATCGAAGTAACTAAACAGCTTCATTGTTTGTAGAGAGAGACGCACAGACGCAGGTAATTCACACACACAACTGTTATCTCTCTCGATCGATAATTCATTCAAATAAATGTGGACTTTCCGCACTATTTCATCTCTGTATCTGATTTGAAGCGGGCAGAATGCTAGAGCTAACGAGCCGTAACTGACGAAAATAACTGTCATTTTTACCCTTCCGGTTAAATATTGCACTGCTATCATAAACAGCTTTAAAGAGCAGGTCATATGGGTTTTTCGAAAAATATCTCTTTTGCAGTTTGTAAGGTAGCTATCCTTCAATGTAAACAGTCTGCTAAGTTGTTAATCAAAAAAGTGCATGATAAATAAAGATATTGTCTCTCAAAAGAAAGAGTCGACTCAGAATCGCCTTAACGAGTCGTTATATTTTCGAATCTTCTGCCTGTTACCGATCTACGTCACCGGGTAATACATTAGCATAATCCCTGCCTGCCAACGAAATAGGAACACTCTCTGTGTCGAGAAGATGCTGTTTTCCAGGATACCACAGCAATACAATTCGAACCTTTTGTTGTGCTCGTCATTTTACCGAGGACTGCTTTTCTAAACTTGCCTTTTATCTTCGTTGGCTTCTAATCTTCTTTATTTGGACCAACAAGCGTCTCGGAACCACAACCTGTAAGTACGATTGATACTTTATGTGTACATTTTCAATTGAGTGTTCAACATATCTAGTTTTTTTTTTTTGTGCGCTAATATGTAATGTATACCTAGTGCAGCTTTAGGTTTTCAGGTAAAGCACAATATTACTGTTTTACTGAAATAGTTCTGATAATTCGCTGTGAACCCACTATTTCCTAAGAATGTGTCGATTAATGTAGACTGTCGTTGTTCTAATTACTTCATTTAATAATAAAGAATGTAGTGTAGCGCACAGACTTTATAATCATTGTGAAAGTGCTGTTTATGTAGTTATAGGGTTAATGCAGAGGGTAAAAGAACCGGTAGAGAGAGACCAGTTAGTTAGGCTGGTGCGCATGTGATACAGCTGTTCTGCGTTATAATTAAAGGTTAAGACACGGAGCGTGTAAAATACACGGTTTCATATATATATATTAGTGATATATTATATACAGTATATATAGGCCTACACTGTGTTCCAAATTATTATGCAAGTGCCGTATCAATAGGATTTCGGTTCAATAAAGAGTTAGATTTTTGTTTGTGTTGTTTTTCACATCTTTTTAGATAACTGTATCAATCTCAGACAGGTTTGTTCAATAGTTTGCCAGGTCTTCTTAGGTAAATGGAAACCCTACTTAAAGAGGTTGTTCACATACATCCACATACACACACACAAAAGGCATCAAAACAAACAATATTTTGTGAAAAGCAAATAGAAATTATTGAACTGTCAAAAGATTTGTGAGATCTGTGTTGTTGGTGTGTGTGTGTGTGTGTGTGCGTCAATTAAAGCAGCACATTAATATAGAACGGTGATTAAACTGACTTGGAACTACCTGTCAGATAAAGATTTATTAAAGAAAGTTTCTGTCAAACAAATAAATTGTATTGTAATGGCAGTTGTAAAAAAGCCACTGCTGAGCAGCAAACAGGTGTTTGAAGCTACTGGAGTCTCAAGATCCTCTCCGAGCACTATTCCTTCATTTTATACCACAGCAGAAAATGGTCAGTTATGAACGCCACATATCTTGCAGAAGTCATTTTGACACCCTAAAATGATCTCATCTCACTTCCCAATATTCCAACCCAAATCATCACCCACCGCCTCCTTGCTGATGTTGCAGTCTCATTGGAATAGGATGGCCATTCATCATCTATCAGAAACCCATTTATCTGGACCATCCATTGTACTGCAGCATTTGTAAGTGAATAAACTATTTAAAAACAAGTCTTCATGTGTTTCTACAGTCACTGTGCAGGTTTCTCTTTGTGAGGTTTGGTTAGCAGTGACTGAAACGCAGCTTTACACACAACTGCCAGTCTGCATGGAGAGGATCTTGAGACTCCAGTAGCTTCAAACACCTGTTTGCTGCTCAGCAGTGGCTTTTTTTTTTTTTTACAGCTGCCATTACAATACAGTTCATTTGTTTGACATATATATATATATGATCTTACAGAAATCATTGCCATATTCTAAATTGTTGCTCAAGACACATTTCTTATTATTATCAGTGTGGAAAACAATTGTATTAATTAAAAAAACAACAATATTAATTGAAAAACTTTTGAACAGTAGTAGTTGTTAGTATCCTTGTTCTCATAATATTAAGTGATTTTTTTTTTTTTATAAAATCAATGGGCATTCTGTGAAATTAGGATGAGACTATGTTTTTGTCTTAGCAGTAACATGACTGGATAATTTGATAACATAAGATAATTATTGATGCATGATACAGTCAGATACAATCTTTCAAAACTAGCAAGTGAAACATTATTCAACAATAAATGTTTTATTTGAAATATAGGCATTTTCAAAGGCTTTTTTGATAAAGGCCCTCTGAAACTAGCCATTGGAATAATGGCCTATTTATAAAATATGAGCTGGACACTTAATCAGACACCTAATTTATCCAATAATTTATTTATTATGTGGAGAAAGGCATTACCATGTACTATGTACCCTTGGTTTTCACTGAATACTCTGCACATATCCATTACGGCGCCTGCACTAGTTTTATGCACCACACATGCCACCTAGTGGAAGCCCACTATCATTTCGAATCACTACAAGAAAATTAGCAAGTTTTACAGCTCATTCAATGCTTTTGTTATTGACTGATTGCCAGTTCCTTTTTAATGGTTGCATGGAGACACATGCGTGCTTCCAGAGCATTCATAAGCACCCACAGCATGATCAACGTATCAAAATCCCACATAAATGCCAGCAGCAACACGTCAGGAGTTGTTCTTGCATGTTTGTAAAAGTACCTGTTTTGCCATTTCCAAGAGTCTCCCACACACTCCCATCAGAACAAAAACAACCTTCATCTTCCACCTCACACAAAGACGCTAATCCTGCCTTTTCCAAGAGTTCACTAAGACACTACACTCCTGGAAAACAGCTGCAACCAGCCTAAGTTGGTTTACAGTTGCTCTAGCTGGTCTCCCAGCTTGAACATCTGACGAGCGCCCCACTAAAACCAGAAAACCTCATTTGCATGAGCAGCTTGATTTAAGCGGCTTTTGTTTGTTTGTTTGATCTGAAGAGCATGGCACTAGTGACAAGATTATGGGTTCAATACCCCAGGAATGCATGAACTGATAAAATGTATACCTTTACTGACTTCACTGAAAATTTAAGTGAATCTGATACAGCGAATGAAAACACATCTTTTATTTGCATTACTGTTGGTTCACGTTCACATTTAAGTTCCCTTAATGCTTTATCCAGTGTTCGCAATAACCAAGAATTTTTTTTTCAAACATTTTAAAATGCTGGATGTTTTGAGAACATTTAGAATGAACATATGAACACACCTGGGTATTTATTTGTTCTCTTATTTATATGGTGTTGTGGGTCATCATTTGCTGATTCTACAGACTCTGATGACTATTTATTTTGCATTTTCCGCAATGATATTGGGGAAATCGATTTGAACATGGTAAAATATGTTAAACTAACTGAGAGTACTGCATTTTTACTGGTAACTAAAAGCATCATCATATTGGCTAAATATATTTAATTTAAAAAGCATGCAATGAGTTTAGGATTTGTGTACGTTTATGAATGTTGGGTGATCCACTGCTGAGCTTTCTGCAAGTGGGCCTGATCATTTGTACTTCAGCAGCACAAAATAAATTTCTGCACAGAGATGAGGGGTCAAGAAATTGATTAAGATGCAGATGACTGATTTCTCTGACACAAAGCAGCTGAGAGCCCTTTGACCTGGAATGCCTGACTGTTGAAAACAATGACTAATGCAGACAATCTTCCCAACTGACACATCTGAGGACTGAATAACAGACCACAGAAAGCAAGAAAAGAGAAAAACAAAAAAGAGTCACTAGAGTTCATCAGCCCTCACTTGCACTGTGTTTGTGTTAGATAAATCCAGTCCATGAATATCAGCTTGAATTGTGGCTGTGGTGTAGCTGCTCTGAAGAATAGATGGTATCTCATGGGAGAGCAGCGTTTAGACCCTCCCACACGGTACACTGGATCTAGCAGCCCCATTCTGCAAAATGATGAGTTGGCCGAGGTTACATGCGTTCATTACTTACTGTTCACCTTTCACACATTTATCCAAAAACCACATGGGACATAAACAACCGAGTCCTTTCATGAGTTCATAATTAAATCATCACGCTGAATTGATTTTTGTTTGTTTGTTTTCGAGAGTGGTTTTAAGCTACATTTTCTCAAATGTCATTATTATTAGATGCCACAAAATAATTAAATACTCACTTTGGTGAAACCACATGTCTAATACTTCATGGAGAAAATTCAGAAAAAATAATAACGTCCACCATCTCCTAACTGTAAACCCATGAAAAATGTTTTGTCCGACACTAGGCACTGATCTTTCTTTTATGAAAGCAGTTGTTATCCAAGAAAAAAAAAAAAAGGAATTACAGAGGAAGCTCTGTTTGCAATGCTTTCATCTAACTAATCCATTAGGAGTGTAATACAAAAGCATGGGAAGGGCTGAAGAAATAACACACAGTGTTATTTAACAGTCAACTGTTTCTTATTCTTTTTTTTTTTTTCCAGTCATTATAGTGTGCAGTATTCACATTTCAAGACACAACCATTGGAAATGGAAAGTTTCTATCTTGATATAATGCATCAGCATTTTAATGATAACCAGACGTTACCTCAGTGCCAGTGGTAACCTTAGTGCAGGGGTTTTCAAAGTGTAAGACAGTGGGCCTCCCTTTTTGACACAACTTCCCCCCGCGCCTCCCCTGACATGCTCTGGCGCCCCACACTTTGAAAACCTCTGCCTTAGTGCAATTCATTGCAACACAGAATAAACTTCATTGCTCACCGTTTATACAGTATGTATAATTCATTTGTCAGATGCATTATTCTGAAGTGACTCACAAATTAAGTTCAACAACCTCAAATCATCAGGAGACAGAAACCTAACAAGTGCCAAAATACCAAAAAAGTTACACAATATGTTCACTGCACACTGTAAAAAAGAATAGAAAATACTATTTACATTTTTTTCTGCTTCAAAATTTCATGTTTAATTCAAATTTGTGATTTCCAAGTGAAAAATGTGTGGTTTTATAATTTAGACGTTAGTAAGGTGTATTGTTCTCCATGTAGAATTTGTACATTAACATCTGTTTCCTCACAAACTGAATTTGTATCAAAGTAAAAAGCAGATTTTTATACCCCCCACAAAGTAAAAAAAAAAAAAAAGAAGAAATACTGAATAATTAAAAAAATAGTTGAAAAAACCTGAACCTATTTGTGGAAGGATCAACATTCAATTGGAAAATGTACAGAAGAATATATGAATAATAACCTACAGCGGATGTCTGCATGAGCAGTGATCATACTGGGCCCTGTGCATACTAAAGCTATGTTTGTTTTCACCAGCTGCAGGGGTGAATCAGACAGAGCTGAGCAGGAGAAAGGGACAAGTTGGGACAAGAGGCTAAAGTTCACTGAATAGGTGGAATCAAATTGTTGGTGATAAGGCTTTTCTTATGTTGTCACGAAAAAAAAAAACATAATTACCAAAGGCTTTTCGACCAGAAAAAAAAGATTAGTTTAGAAAAGAACATTGTTTGGTTGTGTTGTGAGTTCAGAATAGAACTGCTGAAGGAAATAAAAGGCTGTATCCATTATGTTAACTCTTTATAGAGAATACAAAAGAATGTCTTATCTTTTAAGTTAAACTCTAGGCCATATAGACGTGGAAGGGCATTGTGATCAAACAGGCTGCAATCAGCAGTTGTTTGAAATTCATGGCATTACTACATATTACATCATATCTAAGCTTACTAAACAAAATGACAAGGAATACACTAAATGTTGTAAGGGAACAAAAAAATTTTATATGCTATAATAAAAAGGGTATACTGTTGTTGTTACCACCACTATTGCCATTGCTCATGTAAATACTAAGCCACATATGTTAAATGAGCAATAGTATGGCCAATAGGTGTCTATATAAATGCTAATAGGGTCATCCATGTTAATCCAGGCCATTGCAGTAAAACGTACAAACAACTGTGCTGGCGCCTAAATTAATGTTCGTGTCACCTTCAGGCTCAATTGTCTCTTTAATCACGACGGATTTGTCTTACAGGAACATTTACAATTGCTTGACTTTAAGTCGTCCGTCTGAGAAGAACAGCTTCGATTTTCATAATTTTAAATTAAACAGAAAGCTTGTCATGAAAGGCAAGCATAAATGTGTTGTATTAGGCCTATAGGTATGGCCCAAAATATTTTTGGAATTAAACAGAATAATTATATAGAAAAAGGGACGCAAAGTAGCTGTAAACTCATAGCCAGAACACACATCAGAAACTCCTGAGCACAGTATGAAAGGCGACGTGCCCTTAATATTTTCTAAAGGAAATTATATAAATTGCGCAATTGATCTCCAGCTGGTGCGGAAAGATGCGGACTTCGCACACTTGCTGCGGTCAGTGACGCGTGGGATGATGCGCGAGCCCTGAACAAAGGAGAAATCACGTGGAAGCGATTGTGAATGCAGCGGGTGCGTCCCGGGAATGTATAAAAGACCTGACATCCACACTGCCTCTACACTGAGAAAATTACACGTCTCAGGTAAGTAACACTCGCTCTTCTCTCACAAGGTCAATTTATTTCTGAACAGTATTTGATGGAAAACCAGTTTGTCTTTAAAACTATTACCTTCTAAACTTCCAGTTAATGGTCACCGAGTATTTAAACGCGTATCAGTGGAAATAAAATCCTGCATCTATAAGCTACTCGTATCTTAAGATGCTGTTTATTTGTGTATTTTCAGTTGGGTCTTTTATATAATACTGTTTGGATTGAAATATTTTAAAACCTGTAAATTAATACGTTTAAGTTTCCTTTTTCCAAAGTTAAAAATAAGGATCTTTATTGCCAGTGCTTTAAGACATTGATTTTTCCTGTTCTGATCTTTCCTCAGGTGTACTTGTCTGCCCATCAAAATGAGGTCTCTTGTGGTGATCTTTGCTCTGGCTGTTTTTACTGGTATGAAAAAAATTCTTCATTCACTCATGGCTTAGTTTTTCTGTCTGTTTGGAATAGCAATGCACAATGATATATAGTGCATCTTTATCAACTATTGGAAATTATCCAGCTCGCTCATTTGTGAATAACCTAATATGCCATAAAGTTCACAATCTTTTCACACCCCTTATAGGCTGCCAGGCTCGTAGCCTGTTCCAGGCTGATGCCCCTCAGCCCAGATGGGAGGAGATGGTGGACCGCTTCTGGATGCACGTGTCTGAACTCAACACACATGCTGACGGTGTGGTGCAGAACATCAAGGGCTCCCAGCTCAGCAGAGAGCTTGAGTAATTTCCATCATACCCATCTTCTCACATTATCAAATAGCAAACATGCTTCTGAAACACCGTTCATGACCATCCTTTTTTTTTTTTTTTGCAGCACACTGATTAGT
>NW_015659312.1:1417719-1441670 GCF_001515625.1 Sinocyclocheilus rhinocerous
TTTGCAGCACACTGATTAGTGACACAATGGCTGAGCTGAGCACATACAGTGACAATCTTCAAACCCAGCTGACTCCATATGCTTCTGATGCTGCTGGTCAGCTGAACAAAGATCTCCAGCTCTTGGCTAGCAAACTGCAAACTGACATGACTGACGCTAAGGAACGCACCACTCAGTACCTGCAAGAGCTGAAGACCATGATGGAGCAGAACGCTGAAGATGTGAAGAACCGTGTCAGCACCTACACCCGCAAACTGAAGAAACGCCTGAACAAGGACACCGAGGAGATCCGCAAGTAAGTCTGGATGCTCTCTCAGGTGGCTTAAATGCAAGCTCAAAAATTGGATAAAGCTTTTAACTAATTAAAAAATTAGGTAAATTTCGAAAATATATATATTAATAGTTTTCTCTTTCATTTCTTCCAGCACTGTGGCAACCTACCTGGGAGAGCTGCAGTCTCGTGCTTCCCAAAATGCTGAAGCCATGAAGGACCGTTTCAAGCCCTACGTCAGCCAGGCCCAGAATGGTGCCAGCCAGAAACTGGGTGTCATTAGTGAGCTGATGAAGTCCCAGGCGCAGGAGATGAGCGAGCAGTTGGAAGTCCAGGCTGGAGCTCTGAAGGAAAAGCTGGAGCAGACCGCCGAGAACCTGCGCACATCCCTAGAGGGTCGCGTGGACGAGCTGACCAGCCTCCTCACCCCTTACTCCGAGAAGATCCGTGAGCAGCTGCAGATCGTCATGGACAAGATCAAGGAGGCCTCAGCAGCTCTTCCCACTCAAGCTTAAGAGCTCCACTCTTATCTAGAGTTAACACCAAACAGAAACAAGAAGGGAGTTTTGTGTTACTGAAATGTGCTTCTTTCATTCTGTGAGAGGTTGATAAGGGGTTAAGAACTGGACTCGACTGGACTAGCACTGTCCATTATTGGACAAAAGAATACCATGTACTCACCATGTTTACTTTCTCAGTATTAACCCACTGTCTGAGGATATACTTTCAGTGTCTTTCGTTAGCATACAGTAGAGCATTTTTAAGATCAATCAACTTGCCTGTATTGGCAGTTATCTAAGGGTTTTTTTGTAGTTAGTGGGGCCAACATGGCACCATTCAAAATAAATGTTAAAAAAGTGCCTTCAGCTGCTGAACTAAATCAGAATATATGTAAAGATGAGCTTTTTTAGCCACAAATCCACATATAAATGCTTGTTTACTTTACGTGTTTGTGCACGGTTGTATTTGAATTTGTTTTCAATAAATGTGTGTCCTACTTACACTACTTATTTGTCACTTGATTCTTGTCAAGTGTATTGCAAAGTACTTATGAAAACATTTCTGTTCCCACCACAGGCATGTTAACAATCCCACACAAATACATACATCTCCAGCATATATATGTTAGGGGTCATAAGATTCTTGTCATGGCTTTTAGGAAAAAAATAAAAACAAAAATAACAATAAATTATTTAAAAACTATATATATGTATATATGTATATATTTTTTACAAAATAATGATAATAAGAAATGTTTCTTGAGCATGTGACATTAAAGACTGGAGTAACGACTGATGAAAATTCAGCTTTGACATCACATAAATAAATAACACATTGAAATATACTGACACTTAGAAATACATAGTAAACTTAAAATGTAAAATTGAAATGAGTTAAATTGGAATTATTTCACAATATTACTGTTTTTACTGCAGCCTTAGTACACAAAATTTTGCAGACCCCAAACATTAGTACAGTAATGTATCTTACAAAAACAATATAATGACAATACATATAAACAGACAGGCAATGCACTGGTACAGTAGCATGAGTATTGTACCCAGGGTGCGAATTACACAGTGACCTTCTGGGGAGTAAATTAGCATGATTTTATTGTGTATTTTTATGTTTAAAAATGTTTTAATGTAATTAATAATGTGCCCGATTCATTAATCAAATTAATCTCAAATGAATTAGATTAATTATTGCAGATTAATTAAAGTCATTAAAGATCATTTAAAGTCATTATTGTGTTAAATTAGAAAAGCACTGAATAGACCTTGCAAAAAAAGTAGCTCAAGAAAGACATATTTTGATTCAACATACAAAAACACTAATATACTGTATTATATATTATAATATACTACTTTAAATATAAAACTAAAAGAGCCAGTAGGTGGCGGAAAATCGCTGGTTTAATGAGTGAGTCATCCAGTCATGCATTCAACCGATTCGTTCAAACGGCTGATTCATTCAGAAGCAAAGCTGGCTGTATTTAGGAATGGCTCACTGAATCATTAGCTCAATCGATTCGTTCAAAACCGTGGATTCATTCAGTAATGAAACACCGCTGTGTTGATCAGAGACGCACAACAGTTCTGTTTTATTTTCATTGGCGAACTTGCACAAAAACAGACAATATTGACAATACTGTGTCTAAAATGTAACACAATATTAAACATACTGTTTATTGAAAAATCAATATCACATTTGCAATCCTGCAGATATTCGGGGAGAAAAAATCAGCTCTCTTGCTCGAGTCATGTGATATTTACTAAAATATATCATATATACAATAAAACAAACCCAACCATTGGTATTTTTTGCCCTCATATCTTGAATTTATGCTCATATAACCGCATTCTAGGCTTCATCACACATTCAGTCAACCCCACCCCCACATCTAGTTTTGACATCCAGACATCCATCAGGGGGATCAAGCCTTCTTTAGTGGGGTCAGACCCCCCCAAACCCCCCTGTAATTCGCACCCTGATTGTACCTGTTTCTTAGTGTATTTCTGGCTATAATCGGAATCTTTCTCTTAATAACAGGCTAAGAGATTAGTCAGGCTGAAACATGCACTGTCAATTTATACAACACAACTATTAATATAAGTTATAAGAGTCAGGAAAAACACATAGGCCTACATATGCCCTTACAAAAAGCAGTTAGCATTTAACAGTCTCGCATTTCCAGCTTTTGTATGTTTAGACAAGACCGATCCAATTCCGCAGTAAACTTTCACTTCTATATACCCACTTATTCCCCCTATTTCTAACTTCAGTTCACTGTCACGCATCTCTCTTCCTTCTTCAGCATTTTCCATAGGACTTGTGTGGGCAAGACCCATCTACTGGTCACACCTTTCCTTCTCCAGGAACCTGAGATTTAAACCATTTCTCAGTTCTGGAGTTCAAAGAAAGGTCTGCTTATCTTGGATTTTTAAAAAACATTTCTGTCTTTGGCAGAATTCTAATCAATCAGGGGCAAATAAAACCACACTTTGTAACCCCCTAGTTTATTTGAATTTCTTTTGGAAATGGATAGTAAAACGTGATGAAATGTCTGACTTTGATTTTTATCTCCATGATGAAAACAGCTTATGAGTCATACTAAATTCTGTTTTTTGAAAATGTAAATTTGCAGAAAGTTTTCTGTGAGGGTTATATTTAGGGGTAGGGGATAGAATATAGAGTTTGTACAATATCAAATAATTATGTGTATGGATAAAACCCCCATATATTGATAAAGTCCTCATAAAACATGAAAACTCAGTGTGTTTGTTGGCATAGGTAAAATACAGTAAACACAACTCATAACACTCTAAAGACAAGGGTAAACATTTCTGGAATTAACATACTTAAACTACATCCAAAGGGAATGTTTAGACTAAAATATAGAATTCTGCAAACATAATCAGTGGTGTGTACAAGTCTTCAGTCAAGCTGAATGAATCACAGACTAAAACTTTAATTTAAACAAAGAAAGAATGAAAGAAAGAAAGAAAAAACACAAAACAAAGGCTTTCCATTGGATAAAACAGTGTATGCACATGCACATTTTCCATGTGAAACGACTCACATAGGTTATTTAAGTTTGAATGATTAAGACATTCGCTTCATATCATCCTTTTTGGAAAAAAAATGTATAATCTATAAACATTTTCTGTCACCCTCTGATAAATCTCACCCTTCTCTGATAAATTCTCTCCTTCAAGCTTTTGCTTTTGCACAGAACTGTTCACTATGAGATCCATGTTTCTCAGCTTTGATTGTCTCAGGATCAAAGGACCTGTTCTCAAAGCACCATCCCCTCTTTCTCTCTCTCTCTTTTTCTGCTGCTTTGAATCTCAAGGAAGACATGTTGAGATCTGTTTCCAAATTCCACTTGCTTGCCTGCGGGACTGCTGCATAAGCAACATGCTGTGCCGCTGGTTATGTTCACTGTCTTTGTTTTAAATAAAAAACTTTGAGCTTGAAACAGAATTTGAGTTAACTTTATATATTTTTTTGTTTTTTTTATGTGTGTGTGTGTGTATATATATATATATACACACACACACAGTATATAATACATTAAAAAAACAAAAAAATATATAAAATTAACTCAAATTCTCAGCTTTTTATTTGAATATAAAGAGATATAACAGCACTAAAAGAAAGAAAGAAAGAAAGAAAGAAGAAGGAAATAAAGAAAGAAAGAAAGAAAGAAAGAAAGATTGATTACATAAGCAGGTGTTATTGAAAACATTGATCGTAATTCTGGTTACTCCCCTGTTCCAAGAAGAAAGAGTCCCTTTCTTCACTATAGACTGATGGATCTCTTGGTTAGCTTGAAATACCACAACACTGAACGGTCCTTTTTAATAGCAAACTGTGTCCTGATCTGAAGCTTCAGCTTTCAAGCATGCAGGTGTCTGGCAGAAAATAACACAAAACAATCTGCAAACACTTTAGAACATAACTGAAAGCCCAGGCCTTTCCTGTTCCTATTGAGATGAAAATATCTCTTCCATATTTCAGACACGCCTACTAATTCATTTTTAACCTTTTTTAATTTTATTTTTCAAGTTTGTACAATTAAATGTCAG
Source organism: Sinocyclocheilus rhinocerous (assembly GCF_001515625.1). Classification (NCBI taxonomy): domain Eukaryota; kingdom Metazoa; phylum Chordata; class Actinopteri; order Cypriniformes; family Cyprinidae; genus Sinocyclocheilus; species Sinocyclocheilus rhinocerous. Next base: position 1,422,583 of record NW_015659312.1, read on the forward strand.
TTTGTGTTTAGTTTTTGTTTTGAGAGGCAAACATTTCATGTCATTGGCAAGCAAAACCAGATTTTTTTTTTTTTTACAAATTCAAAATGTTCTTATATTAAGAATTACTAACTCTGACACACACCTTTTGTTTTAAAAGTCAAACAAAGAACCTGAGATGGCACAGCATGCCACCGACAAGCTGATGAACATTTCTATTCTCACATTAAATGAAAGACTATGGGCCACTGACTAAATATACGAATTTGAAAGAAAAATAGGTGGCAAATTATGCACCCATAAGAAGGAAATCTGGAAGTGGTTAGCAAGACTTTGTCAAGAAAGGTGCTACAAAGACTGCAGTTAACTGACAAAAGAAACACTTCAAGCCCCCACCGCCACAAACTGTGAGTGATCAGATGTGAGCAGAGGTAACTGCAGATCACTGACTCTCGGCGTGATCCCACATAAACAACATGTCCTCATTTGCACAGAGCCTCAGTTCCCCTCTTTTGAGTCTAGACACTTTCAACACTTTTGCATGTTGTCAGCGTTTCACTGTCAGCATTTCCTTTCATGATCAAGTCTTTTAATAGATATGCCATATAGAACAAGAAAGTGTGCTATTTTGCAAAAAAGTTACCAAAAAAAGAAATCAATAAAAGCGCAGAGAGATCTTCTTGACCTAGAAAAAAAAAATTAAATAAACAGGTCATTGGCCTTTTGCCTGGCAAGAGCTGCTGAGATCATGTGTGTGTGTTTGTTTGTGTGTGTGTGTGTGTGTGTGTGTGTGTGTCACACAGTCAATTCTGTGTGACAGATTTATGATCACTGGTGACAAGATTGTAACTCTTGGCCTTTGTGATCTTATTCCACCATGCAAGAATTTAAATGTTATTATACTATTATAATAAATACTGATATATATATATATATATATATATATGGATAGTGAATTTAATAATTCTATCCTACTGTTCACAAGTTTGTGGACGGTAATATATTTTAATGTTTTTAAAAGTCATTTAATTGAAGCATACAGTAAAACATTTAATAATATGAAATATTAATACAACTAAAATGTTATTATATATAAGATTAAAGTTTTGTGTTATGTATAGTCCTTACAGTCACTTTAATAATAATAATACTAACAACAATCATTTATTTTAATAAATCTTGGCAATGTATAAATAAATAAAAATTAACTACCTTTCCAGACTCTAAGCATCATAAAACTTAAGTACATTAATAATAAATGCATTTAATCACATTATAGCACATTAGAGGTGATGTGTTTGGATCTTTCAGCAGAGCATATGTCATAAACATAAATATACAGCATTGAACATGCTTTAATTTATAATGCTATTAAGAAGGCTAGTGCATGACACTTGGTCAATAAAAGGTTAAGAGATCTAATCATCTTGCTGACCTAGAATCCAAAGGTGGTTTCAATGCAAGCGATCAGCAGTTACTAAACTCCTGCATCTTTGTTATGCCTGTAGACAGCAACCAGAATGAAACTGAGCTGATTACATAAAAAAAAACTCCTAAGTTATGCGCCTCCAAATTGGCTCATTGTGTAGTGAAAACCACAAAAACACTATGTTTTAAATTCAGAATAAACATCTAAGGTTAAGAGTATGTTCAGACATCCAGTATTTACTGTATCCAGGAAGACACAAGACAGTATGGACAGTGATCACATATTACCTTCATTAGGAAAAAAGATCCTCTTTAGTTTTATGGACAGTCAAGTGGATGGTGAGCGGATGCTAAGATAGCGTTACATGCACTCTGGTTGCACAAATTGCCCGAATGTTGCCATTTTATTTACTTCCTCTGTTTCTTCATCTGGTATCAATCCCTAGACACAGTAAAATGGTGTGTTCTCTAATACCGATTAGAGGTTCCTCCAATCACTACTTCCAGTTTCAGGAATGTTTACATAAAATAGTGTAACGCGATCTTTATTTACCACTTTGAATAGATAGTAATGAAATTGATATATATAAAAAACCTACTCTCAGCCATAATGGGAACTAATATTTTAGATCCTTTTTTTTTTCAGATCCTGAATATTCAATAAGGAATGATTTTACCACAATACTATCCAATTTAGTTTACGGTTATTTTATTAGCACAGCTTCAAACGTTTTTGTGCAAAATGGGCTGTAGATACTGAGTTTTGCTAGTGTTTTAACTGAACTGAGAAATTATTTCATTAATTTAGTCCACAGACACAGTTGTTTTGACTTTTAGAATAGTTTTGAAAAAGTGTGTGTTGAGAGGAGCACATAACCAATTGTAAAATCCCCGATAATGAATGGACCTTGTTACTATCCACGGCATCAGTGTACCAGATAAAGAAAATACCCTCAGTCTTGTTTCATTTGTGACTGTTATTGTTGTTTCAAAGGCCACTGAACTGATTAATGTGTATTTCTCAGGAATAATTAAACAAAATCTCTGGGAAACAGAGTTTACTCACCTTTAAAAGATGTTCACTATAGCCATTTGTGACATGGCGAAACATAGAAAGAAGATCAACAGAGAGAAGTACAGAGTGATCGCAGGAGGTCTTGATAGGTCAGAGGTGGTGTTATCACACTACGTCAGTTCAGTACCGCTATAAAGGGCCAAGCCATCTGTGGGGCATTACAATCTCAACCCAATTCTCTCGAGGACTGCACGAAAGGTATGACAGCTTACATTTATTCCTGTTGTGATAACTTTCCAAACTTTTTACGAAGTACGCAGCGAATCTAGCGAGCTTTACACTGAAACAATAGAATAAACGTTCAGTAAATAAATAGGCAGTCTATTGGCGACATCTAGGTGTCGTTGTTTGCCATCATCGCTAAATTCAGCAGCTTTTAATTATTCTTGTTATTTAACATATAAAAACAGCACCCGCTTGGAAATATAAAAACATAATGTGTTATTATTTAGTTTTGTATTTATCTTGTTTATTTTCATTTTTATTAAAGCGGACGTCTTCTAGTCTTAAACACATAATTATTCTATGTAATTAAACTTCGTGTAAAAGCAGATGAGTCTTATGATACATATAAAATATATTTCGTTCAAAATATTTAACAACCAGTTAGCTACGAAGTTCCTAATAGGGAAAGGGAAAAACACTTGTCTAGACACTCTAGATGTGATGTATAGGATGTATTATTTTTTACGCTGGCTAGTCATCATCAAATAATTTTACCCTAAATCGGTCGAAATGACAACTGTCTGTCATCGCTGGCTCTCTAATCGCGTTTTATTTTCTGTATGTTACAGGAAAGACTGCAAAGATGAAACTGTACCTGGCTGCAGCCGTGCTGATGCTTGTGCTTGCTGTACACACAGGTAAAATCATCCCTCTGATGCTTCCACAGTATACAACTCTTGAATATTCTCAAGGCCTATTAAACAACAATTCGTAGTCGATTTACATTTCATGAGATTTCCACATTAACAATGCATAAATTATATTTAAACAGAGGCCCAGGATGAGCCCACACTGGAGCAGCAATTTGTCAAATTCCAGACCCAGGTGAAGGAGATTGCAGAGGACCTGACAGAGAAGACCAAGACCACCTTCGAACAGCTTGAAAAGAGCGAGTTTGCCGTTAAAACCAAGTAAGATTATCATAATTAACATTTTTTAAGTTTCATAAAAATGTATTATTAAATGTTATATTTATTTTTATATTTATGAAATGTATTATTAGGACATTCATATTGTTTTTGCACTGGCATAGAAGCTGCTTTAATTTCTAATGGTCAGTTAGCGTTTTCTAATATGAATTGGTCTTTTTGTCTTGGCAGGAACTGGTTTACTGAGCAGTTTGAGAAGGTGAAGCAGAAGCTGTCTGAATCCTTCAATTAAAGTGAAAACCAATGAACTTATACCCTTCTTCCCTGCAATCTTCAAAAACTGTGTAATCTGTAAAATAGTTTATAATTTTGTGGGATGTTGTTAAATATTGTGGGGAAAAATGTAAAATCTAAATATACATTCTGGATTTTTTCCCCAAAAGAATAAACGGTGAAACACAACCAATTTGTTTTTGCATCATTTGTAAGATTGATCATTTAAAATGTGTTCACATTAACAATCCAACAACTGAATATTGAACTATTTTGAATATAAATTATTTGAATTCATATTTATTATTTGCATCAGCCTACATAAGAACAATATGCTACATGAAATAATTTTAAGTCAGTTTTGGTAGTTTATTTCTATAACAAATAAAATAACAAATAAAGAGCAATATTCAAACGCTTAAATGAAGACACAGTATCAATGTAACAATTAATAAAGAATCAATCAATATACAATATATAGGCCAGTATGTAAAGTTAAATGCAAATCATAGGTCAAAGGGATTTTAACATTAGACCACATGAGGTTAAAGTCACTGTTTGTCCTCAGTTAATGATTCCCATGATCAACATCAGTCTGTCCAGTTCAGCAATCAAGTGGACCCCTTTTCCTTGAATTACATCCCACTATTGAATTTTCTGGCCTAAATGCAACAAATGTAAACTTGTTTTTCTGTTCAATGCCTTAGTGGATCAAGGTTGAAACATCCTCCATTTATGCTAACAGTCATAGAAAAAATGCAACTGGTAACAGGAACCATTCTTATATTATAAAGTAATATTTAAATATGTATTTATAGAAAAACATATTATGTATATATATATACACATAATATGTGTATGTGTGTATATATATATATATATACACACACACACACACACACACACACACACAGGTTTTTTCTGATTCTTGATGTAATCCCAGATGGACTGGATGATGGTGGGATCAGATCTCTGTGTGGCAAAAGGAATGTTTCGAAATGTAACCTGAACTGACACACTACAACAAAAGATAGACATAACGCTTAGAACCATTTTTTTGTTGGTAAAAATACTAATGGCCTAAGACTTATGCACAGTACTGTATACATGTGTGTGTGTACAGGATTTTCTACACTGGTGGGGACTTAAACCTGAATACACACCAACTCATGGGGACTTGTGTCACCGTGGGGACCTAAATTGAGGTCCCCATGGGTACGAAAGCTTATAAATCATACAGAATTAGTTTTTTTTAGATTGTGTGTGTATCATACATATACATCAAGTGGACACCCCACAAACAAAACTGCCAAGACTACTACTAAAATATGTAATTGTGAATTTGTTTCTCCAACATTTCTTATTTATAGTAAAAATATTTATATCACAAACTCCAAATTTGGTTGTTTTGGTCTCATCTAAGTAAACAGCAGGCAGTGCCTGCTCAGAAATTATGTGTGACCTGTTTCTCAGAATGTGAATTGATTCAAATGCAACACTACTGCAGCAAGATATCATTCTTCACAGAAAACTCTAAACCATAGAAAAGCTCATCACAAAAACCTCAGAAAAACTTTATAAAATCTGAGAAATCCAGCTGATAGTTCTTCTGAAGACAAAACAACTGCATTTACTTCTACTGCATTAACTCCAAAGGTACATATTTACTATATGTGTTTAAGGTTTACTTGTTACCACCAGACGGTAATAATGTACATGTAAGCAATTCTAGATCTATCACCACCAAGTAGCTAATTCAGTTGTTTATTCTTCCAGATGTCCAGACTGATTTTCTTTGTTCTGGTTGTGACGTTGCAAGGTCTGGCTTTATATATGCATGTATATTTTATTTATTCATTTATATTTATCTAAAAATATCAACAGAAACATTGTTAGCATGCAACTTATTTCTAAATCTTTAAATCTATGGCCCCTTAGTGTGTTTGACATCATCCAGCCCGTTGCCCACTTCTGCTCCAGACAATGCTGGACTTCTTGAAAGAGCAAAGCAAGTGTACAGGTACAGCTAAAATATATTGTTTATTCACTGCTACATTTCTTACATAAAATGCACCCTATACATGCGTTTAATGTGTGAACATGTTGTTCTACATTTTATTCTACTTCGGTTTGCTTGTGTGTTTGTTACAGGGACACAAAGGCTAAAGTTCTAAATCTTGGTGGCATAGTGGCTGGTTTTGCTGGCATGTACTATGAGGATCATCTCAAACCTGTAACTGACTCTTACATGGAGTGGGCAAAAGACCATGCAAGTTCCCTGTGGGAGAGGGTGAAAAGCAGAGTGCCCACCTTCAGATCATCCCAAGATCAATAAGCAGAGCAATTCATAGGGACCAATCCCAATCAAACCTCATAGAAATTTCCAAGATATAGATATTGTGGAATTAATACACCAAATCATACCTCCAATGTAGTCATGCCATTGCAATGATGCACAACTAAACAAAGTGCAATTCCACTATGCCCAAATGTACATGAAGATTATAAATGAATAATACGAATAATACAATTATTTTTCTGTACGTTTCCTTTTAACACTAAATTAATAAAAATGGAAAATGTCACAAAAAATGGATTGTTGAATCTTGCATGAGAAATGCATGGATGAAGTAAACAGAAAAAAAAGTTAAAGAAGAAGACAAAGGACAAAAAAAAGATGTAAAATGAATGGAAACAATAAATATTTGACCAATAATTTAATGTAATTAATATTATGAAAAAGGAAGAAAAAAGGCCCACAGGTTGTAGATTAGACACGTTATGTTCCAAAGTGGAAAGTTCACTAGGGTCTGCTTCTGTCAATTTGGCATGTGGAAAGTTTTTCACAACCTTTGGACAGCCTTTGCTTAACCCTCATTAGTTTATGCACATTAAAGTCAGGAATATTGATTCTGGCACTCAAAAATGAAACAGCTGTCTGAGCACAATCAGTAAATTTAGTGCTGAATAGGTTACATTTTTTTTAATATGTTTATAGGGGCATGTGAATATTCTTGATTAGTGATTTCATAAGTATCCTCTAATGCCTTATTAATACACTCAAAGGGAGCAGTGGACTTTGAGTAGGTAAACCATGGTGTACATGTTTGCCCTGTAGGAACAGTAGGTCCACCCGTGTGTGTGTGTGTGTGTGTGTGTGTGTGTGCGTGTGTGTGTTTGTGTGTGTGTGTGTATGCATGCAGCAAGATTTTGTGACTGATTGTGAGTTATTGAGTGTGTGTGTGTGTGTGTGTGATGACGTTTGTTTGGTCAATCGGTCAGGCAGATATAGGGATGGATGGTAGACAATATAACTGCAGACGCAACCACTGCAGTTGACTCCAGTCCATTATTTCTCTCTACAGGAATCTCACTAGCACAAGGTAAAGTGAGTCTTCACCATGTTGCTCTTATACATGCACGCATTAACATTTAATGATAAAATTACTTACAATGCATCACTTTTTTAAAAAGAATTGAAAGACATTATCTTTTTTTTTTTTTTTTTGCAAATGCAAAAGACTATATTAAAACTGCTGCATTAAAACAGTTGAATCTTTGGTTTGTGCATGTTAAAAATGATTTTAAGTGTTGAAAATTTGTGATATTTACATTCACTGACATGTTCAGCAAGCATATAACGTCTACATTTCTGTTTTTCTTCTCCTAGATGAAGCTGACATTCACTCTCATTCTTGCACTCCAAGGTAAAAACTAGTTCTTGAAAATTTGTCTCTCTTTGTTAACTGGTGCACAACTGGAAAAAATAATTAAACATATTAGAACAGAAGGCTTGAGGCCTGTTCATCTCAGTTTGCTCATGAGGCAAGATTATGACCTTACTGGAAATTTAAGGCAGATTTAGTTCATTTGAAGCCATCAAATAACAGAACAGAGTAAAATAACAGAAGTCACCAGGTTATTTGCATTTAGTTTTGTATGGTGAAATTGAGACACTTTTTGCCATAGAGATGACTGGGAGACTATCTAATTTATCCTGAATTATTCCTATACATGAATGATTGACATGTAGGTGGCATCTCAGCATGAAGCCATGTTAAGGGGAACAGCGATTTACTAGACGCACATACAATTGTGCAGACCTTTATCTGGTTCAAACTATCCTTTTTTACACGTTTCCATGAAAAACAAGACTTTATACGCATAGTAATCAGGAACTTTACAATAAATGTGTGTAAACATGCTGTTTAAGGTGGGCACATGGATGTTTTATATCATTCTAAAACTCTTTTCTTCCTCTTGTAGTGTCGGCGTGTGTGTGGGCACAGCAATGGTCTGAGCCTGACAAGGAGTTAGTGGAGAAATATGAGGGGCTGAAGGCAGTTTTCTTTAAGAGGCTTGTCAATGCTTGGGAAAAAGCCAAAGATTCCATTCAACCAGCGCTAGAGAGCGCACCAACAGGAGGACAAGCCAAGGAGATTTTTGAAGAAATTAGGAAATGTCCAAGAGTGGAAAGTGCCATCAAAATTATAAGGTGAGGGATGCCTCAAACTGGTCATCTTACTGCATCACCGATTCCATATCATTCTAACAACCTTCATTCCAGTTATTCCATGTGAGTAAATCTATTATGTTTTGTGTGGTCCTTTCAGTGGTCTGGCCTCTGAGCTTGAGCCTGTTGTGAACAACGCTCGCATGGCTCTTCTTGGTGCTTACGGCCACTATCTGCGGCCCTACGTTGGAGAACACCTGGACAAAGCAATTACCAACATCAAGCCAGTGCTGGATACTGTCCTGCCTCAAGAGGGTTAAGAGTCTGCAGCTCATCAACCACTGACTCCTTCAACCCAGCAAACATTTATTTTCATTGCTTCAATAATGGATCCAAATCTGAAACTATCTGACAGCTGTGTGTCCAGCATGTCGGTGCAGTTTTTTTTGCATGTATATACTGTATCTGTGTATTTCATACTGTTCTGTTCAGTGCAGGAAAAACATAACATCCGGTCCAGCATTAATAGAGTATGAATTATATGATTTTTTGTGCCTCATAAAGAAACAACAAGACTCATACTAAATAAAAACATCTGTAAAAAGCAAACCCAAGTTTTGAGTGTGATTAACTAGAACGTGTACTATAGCAAAACAAAAACTAAAACATGGGTACATTTATGTTAACATACTATAAGGTATTTATTTAAACAATATCATTTAGTGGTTTATTCCAAACCTGAAAGGTCAGTGTTCACAAGTGCATTCCACTCTTGTGTAATGACCAATAATGAGCTGCACAGTCCCTCTCTAGTCTGACATGAACATAAGAATTACATTCTTTAATATACATATTCACAAAATCTGAACAAATGTGTAATTTAACCCGAACAGAAATCAAAGAATATGCTAGAAAGCAACCATTGCTATTCATTCTCTGCCGTCACTAATAACTAGTTTCATACAATTTTCACTTTTGGTTATTTGGATTAAAGTTAATGGAAATTTAGCTTCTGTCATATCTAATGTAATGAGATTTTATAATAGTTATATAGTAGTTTAGGAGCAATAATAATTTTGCTTTTTTGAGAGTGTGAATAAAACAAATACTACTATTACTACTACTACTACTAATAATAATAATAAAAATAATGTAAGACAAATAATACTATTATATTTGCTCATACTTTGCGAACATCCCACTAATGATAATAATTAAAACTGGGAGCATAACTTATCCAGCGTTTGTACTACCCACATAAATGATGCTTCAAATCCAGCAGTTTATTGAGGAGAGGTAGTGTATACTATTACCAACGGGACATGATTTTCACAAAGATATTAAAAAGAAGAAAGAAAATTCCATAGCCTTACTTGTCAAAGAGACTTTGTAAGCAACCACCCAAAACACCCATGCAGAGCTGATCCTCCCTATACACAAAGTACACAAGCTGCGTAGGGCCCCCGAAACACCAGGGGGCCCCCTTGCTCTCAAAGATGATTTAATTTTAGTTTCGTTTTTGAATTTGGCCACTGGTTATGAAAACATGAATGTTCATTTCTTTTAATGCGGTGCGCTGTCGCCCATAAAAATCAATCAAATCATGTAACGTGAATGTCATACAGTGTCTTGCTCGAGGAAAAAAAACAAAAAAAACAAGTTGAAAGCTTACCGAGCCGCGGAAGAGACACTGTTTCTCAAGCGCTTTCCGTGAGCGTGATTCGAGACGGAGTGAACACGGACAAAGGCGTTTCATTAATTCATAACTGAATGACCTGGATTCATCCAGAAGACTCAGCAACCCCTGCTGCTCTCTCTAACAACTTCTCTTTCTCTCACACTCCCCATCAGGTTGGGTGGGGTGGGGGTATTGGTCTCCTCATTTCTAACAACTGGAAATACTCAACCCACTCTCCCTCCCCCTATGCAATAATAACTCATTTGAATCTCATGCTATTACCGTAATGGCTCCTATAAAACTCCATGTTGTAGTAATTTATCGCCCTCCTGGTCAACTGGGCACCTTTATAGAGAAGCTGGATGGGCTGCTGTCCTCATTCCCTGAGGATGGCAGTCCACTTGTAGTCTTTGGCGAGAAACCTTATGCTGCAGACTTCCACTCACTTCTAGCTTCATTTGATTTCAAACGGCTTACCATCACATGCACTCACAAATCAGGCAACCAGCTTGACTTAATTTGCACACGCAATTGTATTGCAGACAACATTTTGGTAAAACCCATACACATCTCTGATCATTTCTTTATTACATTTAACCTACATCTTACTACCCGTGTGCCACCAACCCCTCTACCGGTTACTTTTAGGTGAATCCTACACTCCCCTTCACCCTCCCATCTTTCCTCTGTAGTGTCTTCCTCTCTTGCCTTACCCACCCTTTTCTCATCTCTGGATGTGAATGCAGCAACTAATACTTTATGCTTCACTTAAACTTCTTGTCTAGACGATATATGTCCTCTCTCCTCCAGGCCAGCACATGCTACCCATTCTAAGCTCTAGCTATCCGATGTTCTTTGAGAACATCAATCCAAACTCAGGGCAACAGAGAGAAAATAGCGCAAATCAAAAGATCCATCGGACCTGAGTATGTATCAGTCTTTGCTTTCATCTTTCTCTGTTGAAGTCCATACTGCCAAATCTTCATGTTTCCACAACAAGATCAACAGCGCTTCAGACACATGCAATCTCGTCAAAACATTAAATTCTCTTTTCTGTCCCCCTCCACCACCTCCCACCACATCTTTAACAGCTGGTGATTTTGCTATTTTCTTCACAGACAAAACTAAAACCATTAGCAGTCAGTTCTCAGCTCCATGCACACAGGAACACAAACCAACCACATCCACTACTAAAACTCTTTTTTCCTCCTTCTGTCCCCTCACTGAGGCAGAAGTACCTAAACTTCTCCTCTCCAGCCATCCTACAACCTGCCCTCTAGACCCAATACCCTCACACCTTCTCCAAGCAATCTCTCTTACACTCTTACCAGCAATCACACATATCATCAACACATCTCTTCTTACAGGCATTTTTTCCCCACTGCATTCAAGCAGGCTCAGGTAACCCCACAGCTCAAAAAACCTGTCTCTCTCTTTCCATTCATAGCGAAAACACTTGAACGAGTCGTTTTCAACCAGGTATCATTATTTCTTTCACAGAATAACCAACTTGACATTAACCAGTCAGGTTTCAGAAGTGACCATTCAACTGAGACTGCATTACTGTCAGTCACTGAAGCCTTGCGGATTGCGAAAGCTGATACTAAATCATCAGTTCTCATTCGGCTGGATCTATCTGCTGCTTTTGATATTGTCAATCATCAGATCCTCCTGTCCACCCTCTCATCGCTGAGCATCACAGGGATTCCACTTCGCTGGTTTGAATCCTATCTCACAGGTATGTCTTTCAGGGTGGCCTGGGGAGGGGAGGTATCCAAAGCACATCAACTGGTCACTGGGGCTCCTCAGGGAATAGTTCTTTGACCCCTCCTCTTCTCCATATACACTGCATCACTGGGACCTATTATACATGGTTTCTCTGACCATTGCTATGCTGATGACACACAGCTCTATCTTTCATTTCAACTAGATGATCCAACGTTAGCTGCACGGATCTCAGACTGCCTGACGGACATCTCGGCATGGATAAAAGAACATCACCTACAGCTAAACCTGGCAAAGATTGAACTTCTCGTCTTCCCTGCCGCACCGACTCTACATCATGATTTCACCATCCAGCTAGGTTCATCAACAATTACGCCATCAAGTTCGGTCAGAAATCTTGGTGTAATCTTTGATGACCAGCTGACTTTCAAAGACCACACTGCAAAAACCGCTCGATCATGCAGGTTTGCATTGCACAACATCAGAAAGATCAGGCCCTTCCTAATGGAGCATGCTGCACAACTTCTTGTCCAGGCCCTTGTCATTTCTAGGCTGGACTACTGCAATGCTCTTCTGGCTGGACTTCCATCATGTGAAATCAAACCTCTACAAATGATTCAGAATTCAGCAGCATGACTGGTCTTCAATGAACCCAAAAGGGCCCACGTCACACCTCTCTTTATCTTCCTGCACTGGCTACCGGTTGCGGCTCGCATCAAGCTCAAGACGTTGATGTTTGCGTATAGAACAACCACGGGCTCAGCACCCTCCTATTTCTACTCACTCTTACAAATATACATCCTCTCCAGAAGCCTGAGATCTACAAGTGAGCAACGCCTCATGGTACCATCACAGAGAGGCACAAAATCACTTTCCAGAACATTTTCATTCACCGTTCCTGGCTGGTGGAATGATCGTCCCACCCCCATCCGAAATGCTGAATCCCTGACAATTTTCAAGCGACAGCTGAAAACTCATCTCTTTCATCAACACTTGACTGCATCCTCCTAGTATTAAAATAATAATAATAATAAAAATGTTGCTTTCTCTTCCCCTAATCCCCCCCTCTCTAGCTTGTACTAACCTGAACAATGTCTTTGTATTACAAGCCCTTCCTGTGTTTATTTGCCTCTTTATGATGAATTGCTTGTTGTATTCCTCAATTGTAAGTTGTTTTGGATAAAAGTATCCGTAAAAGTATCTGCAAGTATCTGGATAAAAGTAAATGTAAATAACATCAATGATGCAAGCTTATTAATTTATTGACAAATTCAAATTCTGCTGTAAAGCAGCTCTATAAAGACATAGGGTCCTTATTCAGCATTGAGTGAGTTCAGTGTTGATCTAGTCCAGTTCAATAACTGTGTAAGATTCATCAATTATAAAATTAATTTGATTAAGCTATAAAGCAGCTCTACAGAAGACAATAGTGTCACCATGAAGCTCAAGTTTTATTCTGATCTGATGTCAGTGCAGTCAAATCGATAATATTACTGAATATTAAGTATATTTTAACCCCAACTAAGCAAGCCATAGGCAACCATAAAGAGCACCCTAGCAGTCTAGTGTGTCAATGTTAAGGTGTAGACTGATCTAACTGACTGAAGCTCTGCCCATGGTTTTTAAAGAAATAATGCCCTCAAATGTGCAACAAGAGTGATTTACAGAGATAATGTGGAAGTCAAAACCAAAGCTCTCAATGGTTTCTCAGTGTTAACCACCTGCCGAGGTTCATTCGATTGACTGGGTTTATTGCATAACACATCTCTCTCATTCTCTCTCATACACACACAATAATATACAGTACAGTGCATATATAAAATATTTATCATTATACATTTTTTTTTTTTTTTACATTCCAACAAACCAGCCAAACATAATGTAATTGGTAACACTTTAAAAAGATGTATGATTTGTGAACTTTAGTTAGCTATATTAGTAAATATGAACAAAAATATTTATCATTATACTTTTTTTTTTTTTTTTACATTCCAACAAACCAACCAAACACCTAAAATCCTTCTAAGGGAAACCTGCATCACTGGATCATCACTAAGTTTCAATGAAACCTCACTTTGATTTCTCATTATAATATCAGTCCTACTGCCAAAGTCATAGTCACTCCCTTGTTTCTTTTTAGTTAAATATCACATTAATCAACGCCTTAATCTTTCCACCGAAACTAAAACTAAAACAGCTGATATCTGCCCTGGACATCCTGCTTAAGCTCGTAGCTGTTATTTGGAATATAGCTGGTTATTAGCTGGTTGACCAAACGAAGTGTTCCAAAACATCAGCTTGACGGTGTCCCCTGAAATGACCAACTGGTGGCTTGTTTCTTGCTGGTCCATGTTATTATACAACCCTACCCCCTTAAAAATAAAGGTTCCAAAAGGAGGTTTCCATAGAAATACCATAGAAGAACCATTTTGGGTACTCCAAAGAATATTTCAGTAAAAAAAAAAAACAAAAAAAAAAAACATGTTTTTATAAGTGTGATGAACATTTTAATAATTAAATAACCCTTTTCCACAATAAAAAACCTTTTGTGCAATGGAAAGTTTCCATGGATGTTAAAGGTTCTTCATGGTACCATAGATGCCTATAAAGAATTATATAAAGTGTATTTATGTTGGTGAAGAAATTGATTTCACAAACTCAAAAACATCTCATCTTGTACAGACACAAGAAAGATCTAGATATACACATACAAACACACACTTTTGCAAAAAATAACCTTAAGTAGTCTCAACAGGCTGACGTGTATATGGTGAAACAGACTTAGGACTTTATTTGGAAACGTGTTGAAGTTCATTTACGCAAGACAAAAAGAGCCTGTGAGCACTTATCTGTCTGCTGGTGGACGAGGAACAGAATATAAAAGACTCTATCATAGTGTATTATCACATTAAGAGCCCAGATAGGAGCTTTACTAATTCTTAAATGTCAGACAGTTGATCAAAGTCAGTGAGTTTGTTTAATGTGATCAATCAGTATGTCTATTTGTGTGAAGAGCCATTTTTTTTAAACAGGTAATCTCATTTTAGTCTTTCTTATCTAACAACAAACTCCAGCAAAAAGTACAGCCCCACATAAACACACACACACACACATAACATTTATCTGAGACGGTTGCACTTTGGCTCTTGAGTTATCAGGTCAATAAATCTGTACCCATATATAAGATAGGCCAAAGAGTTTTTGCCGCTAACCCGTCTGACACACTTTCAGCAGAGGAGAAACTGTGAGTACAGCCATATTTTCCCTCTTCTATTAAAGGGCATTAAAAAAATGTTCAGATATTAGAACAGATTTTAGGATTCTTGACTGTTTAGCATCTATGAATCCATAAACCTGCTGAATTCCTAAAACGCACATGACGTAAGTCTGTATAGAGGACTGTACAGATAATATTGCTGCATTTAGTATGTTTTGAAGCCTCAATGTTATTGCAAATATAATACATAATATACATACGGTTTTCTTAAACATTATGATTTTTTCACTACTTTTATTAAATGAGCAAATGGTAGCTGTCTTACAAAAACAAAGAAAACTAATAATAGATTAAATAAATAAATCTAAAATTGTTTTATGCCACTAAAAGTGCTTCATCAGTAAAAGCATAATCTATTGTAACAGCATATACAGTATATGCTTTTTATAGCCTATTGATTACTAACTAAGTGACTGCATGCACTAAAAATAAAATAATACCCTCTGGTGGCCACATTTATATTCTCATACTTGGACTGCTGTCATCTGACCAGTGTTTTACTAAATCCCTCAGAGATACCTGCCATTATGAACAAGCTACTGGTTATCACGGTTGTCATTGCTCTCCTTGCTCTGGGTATGTACAGACACACATTCATATACATACTTAGTTTTAATTTTTATTATGTATGCTTTGCTGCTAATGAAGTAACATAAAATGACAATGAAACATGAAAATAAAGAATGATTTTTTAAAAACTCATCTCACTCCCTCAAATGTTGGCTCGCCCCTGTAGGAGCAGAGAGCTTCCGCGTGCCCAGGCAGGCTGAGGAGGAGAAGGGAACCATTGCCACTGTGGTGAACACACTTAAGTCCTACTATGACCAGAGTGTTGACACTGCCAGCGGCTATGTAGAGACCATCAAGGGCTACAAACTGGATGAGAAAGCCAAGTAAATCTAATTTTATACATTACCTTAGTCCGTACTTACAAACATTCCCTTCTGGGCTTTTAGACACAGGCACATGTGTAGCTTCCTATTACAATACATGGACAATGATGAGATTTTAACAAAATAGTTCACCCCAATAATGAAAATTTACTGAAAATATACTCACACTCAGGCCATCCAAGATGTAGACGAGTTTATTTATTCATCGGAAGAGATTTGGAGAAATTTAGCATTATATCACTTGCTCACACATGGATCCTCTGCAGTGAATGGGTGCCGTCAGAATGAGAGGCCAAACGGCTAATAAAAACATCATAATAATCCACAATCATCACAACTCCAGTCCATCAATTGATGTCTTGTGTAGTGAAAAGCTATGTGTTTGTAAGAAGTGTTTATAATAAAGATCAATGCATTTTTAAACTTCAAACCATTGCTTCTGGCTAAAATACGAGTCCTCTATCCATAATATTGCTTTCCTCAGTGAAAAAGTAATTTCGTCTGAATCAGGAGAGAAATATGGACAGATCAAGAAGATTTTACAAGCAAAAACAGTCCAGAACAGTTCTAAACAAGAATGTTGAGGAGATGGAGTTTTTCACTGGAAGAAATATTATAATGGTTTATGAACTTTTGTAGCCAGAAATTTGGCCAGCTTTTTCACTACACAAGATATTAATTTATGGACTGGAGTAATTTTGAATATTTGTGGATTATTTGGGTGTTTCTTACCAGCTTTTTGAACTCCCATTCTGACAGCACCCATTCACTACAGAGGATCCATTTGATGAGCAAGTGATGTAATGCTAAATTTCTCCAAATCTGTTCCAATGAAGAAAGAAACTCATCTACACCTTGGATGCCCTGAGGGTGAGTACATTTTTAGCAAGTTGTCATTTTTAAGTAAACAATTCCTATCAAGTTCCTGAAAATGACGAATTTTGTTCTGACATTTTGCCTTTCCTCCCTCATCAAGGAACCTGTATGAAGACACAGTTCGAGCTGTCAGCACCTACACTGGCATCTTCAACGACCAGCTATACCACATTTTGTACCCTCAAGACAGCTCCTAAATCACATAGTATCACACCTCAACAAGACTTCAACTCTTTCTGGTCCTGAGTCCGTCACCACACTTGAACCACAATCGTATGTATCCCACAAGGCGGCGGCACAGTCTGAGGTGAAAACGTGACTGTTGAACTCTTGTCTCCCAATGGCCTGTTACCTTTGCTCTGTCAAAATACTGCAAAAGCTCATAGCACCCTGACACACATCAGTGGATAAATATGATGTGAAGTTCTGGGGTAAAATCAGGTATAATGCTCAAAACAATCTGTTTTTGGATGAAGGTTAAAACAGAATCATCGACTATTTCATTGTAGTTTACCTGTACAGATTAAAGAAACCCTTGTATTATATCAACTTTTAGTGGTTCTGTGTCCATGAGCATTCACAAATTGCAATAAAACTCCACATTTGTAGAAAATCATGTTGTTTTCTTTGCTTGTGAGCCTTTACATAAGCCAAACCAGATAACAGATCTAAAATATAGAAACTCTAAGTACCAATAAT
This sequence comes from Sinocyclocheilus rhinocerous, assembly GCF_001515625.1. NCBI lineage: Eukaryota > Metazoa > Chordata > Actinopteri > Cypriniformes > Cyprinidae > Sinocyclocheilus > Sinocyclocheilus rhinocerous. Next base: position 1,440,033 of record NW_015659312.1, read on the forward strand.
CTGGAAGCTTAAGTGCTACAAAATATCCAAGTTTTAACACTGCCAATAAGAATTATTTGTAATTGGATTCATTTCCATGGCATCTGCAAATAAAAGCCTTTTTAGCGGGATCAAAACGGTCATTAGCAATTGTTTACATTAGGTCTTTCGACTGAATACAAACAATCTCTCTCTCTCAATCTCTCTCTCTCTCTCTCTCTCTCTCTCTCTCTCTCTCTGAGGAGGAGACTGGTTAATCAGTTAATAAGTACAATTTGTCACGACTGACTAATTGAGGAATTTCAGTTTAATGAGCTTTTTTAATGAAATGACCTTTTAGTATCATGAGCTGGTGTTCTTGATTTAATAAATCAGAGAGAAAAAAAACACACAAAATAAGTCTGTACATCTGGCATCAGACATTGTTGAAACAGATAAGCTGTAACAAATAATGATTATGCAACATCAGATGAACTTTTTCAACCTTTAACTATGCTGGAAATGAAACAGCAAAACATTCCTCATGTACCCATCCACATATCCGAGAACAAAAAAAAGGGGTATTCAAGACCTAGAATTATTTTTATTTATGTATTTATGGTTACTTTACTGAACATTCTGTGACATTTTTATTAGATATAAAGTATAATAAATGACACAACAAACTGTGTCAGTACCAAAAGTTCTATAATCATCATCAAGACAAGGCTGCATTTATTTGATAAAAATGTTGTGAAATATTATTACAATTTAAAACAACTAAACATATTTGAAAATGTAAATAATTGTGATTTAGGTTTTAGCAGCCATTTCAGTGTTGCATGATCCTTCAGAAATCTTAATATGTTGGTATGTTGCTTCATTTCTTATCAATGTTTTAAAGTTGTGCTGCTTAATATTTTTGTGGAGAATCATTTCTACTATCTAGCATCATTACAATCGTTTAGACGTATAGCCTACACAACAATACAGTCACAAATCTGGACATAAACCCGTGGAGGTTCCAGACACTCCATATGAAACACTGGAACCTTGTAATCATGCTCTCTATACACACTCATTTTAGGTTTAAATATTTATAGTCACCAGGTTTGCACAAACAAAGCTAGGGGCAGAAAGAAAGTGGTCGGCCTTGGCACACAGCAGGCATTGTACTTTGCTCCAGGGCAACAGCTGAATTCAGATGAGAAGCGTTCTGACAGGGATTCAAACCAACAACCTTCCTGATTAGCCACCTGCCACCTCGAAAATACAATAAACTATCATCTATACTTTCTACTAAGATTTGATTGATTTCAGACCTCCTGTCAGTGTCATTATCACAATTATGATATCAAAATACAATTGTGGTATTAATCCAATTCTTTTGATTATATTCATGATTAGAATGAGATTATTTGGATATTTAAAACCATTTCATTTACCCATATTAGCAATATCACAAGCACATTCAATGAATTCTATCAAAATCTTAAATCTGTTTAATAACAGAATCTAAAGAGTGTTTGGACACAAGTGAGTTTTAAATGCATTTATTAAGTCTGATAAGTAAAACAAACATGAATGTACTCTAATAAAATTGTGCAACAGTGACATTTAATTATTAACTAATGTGGGGGGGGGGGGGCCCCACAATTTTGGGTTTTTTTTTTCAATAAA
>NW_015659312.1:1441761-1484676 GCF_001515625.1 Sinocyclocheilus rhinocerous
GGGGGGGGACCCACAATTATGCGTTTTTTTCTTCAGTAAACAAATTGCTGGTAAAGATAATGAATATACAAAAAAAAGTTATATTCTGAAATGCACATTTAATTTTAAAATATACTTATTTTTCTCAGCATTCACAATATCACTTTAAAAAAAACACTCTTTGAGTGCAATTAGCCTAAGCCTAAACAGAAAACTTTCTGCATTTTCACATTAAAAAAACTTTATTTTTATAGTGTTTTTGCAAATGAAGTGCACACACTATATTTTTATATACAGCTAGTTATAAACACTACCTAATCTTTCCCAATCCCAAACCCTATCTGAAAACTTTCTGCTTTTAAAAAAAAAATTTAAACTTTACTTGATAAAATAAAATATTGTTAAGTAGGCACACACACACACACACTTGAAATTTGAAAACAGTCCATGTAACATTTATTACTCACTTAACCTCACTTTCTGTCCAGATGGTAAAAACTCTTTCATGGCTGATTCCAGACCTCAGGTCACAGTGATGCATCTAGGGAAGACACACAGCAGGCGATGACTGCCATAGCAGTAGATTATGACCCTTAAGGTTCAACTCAGGGTTCAAACAGGTGCCCTAGTACAATAACTAAGACACAGATAATTCATTTACTGTATGTGTGTATGCTTATGTCTGACAGGTTTAATATGAACATACTGTGCTTGGCTAACAGAAATAAAGTCTTATATTCAGATTTAGTTACACTCCTTTTTTCATATTCACTATATGAACATTTCAGATGGATGTTGCTTTGTGAGAATCACAGATCTGTTCTTACGCGCCACTTTCTCCCTTCTCTTTCTTCATCGATCTCTCTCTTTTTCTCTGAGACTGAACTGCAGCTCTATGTGATCGTATAAATAAAAACGTTCTCTTCGCACCTGAAAAATATATAAATGATAACCAGAAAAATCAAACAATAAAATTATGCTAATGTGTCCTTTCTTTAATGGGTACTTTATCTGGAGGAGTGTCTCCAGGCTAATTTTCTGCTCTCAGGTGTTGAGTGAGTGTTTTACATTTCTCTGATTTTCCATTGATGTGCGGTCCACTGGGATAGCTCAGCTTTCTTTGCTTCATGCCTAATTCACTTTGATAAAAGCCATTAATGCTGCATGAGGCACATACACGTACACGAGAACACATGCACAGAGACACACATGCAGCTGTTTCTCTGGTCTTGATGATTTGAACTGCATTAATCTTGGGTTTTAAAAAGCTCACAAAAAAAAAAAATCTGGCCAGTATTAATTACATGACCTAAGCATGTTTGAACACATATTTGCTGTTTCCTTTATCAGCACTAGATGGCAGTGGATGCATATTATTCTTTTAAGATGTCTATAACAGTGGTTTTAAAAAATATTTCACAATTTCTACCAGATTAAATATTTTAGAGCTTGGCATAACAATAAAAAATTATATTCATTCATTCATCATACAAATATAAATATTTTATTCATTTACATGAATATTGCAGGTCTAGATCGGATTTTTTAAAATTAGGCTACCTATCATTTACTGACAATTATGTAATTCCAAACCTGTATGCATTTCTTTCCTCTGCTGAACACAAATGAAGATATTTTGAAGAATGTTGCTAACCAAACAGTTTCCGTGCCCATTGACTTCCATTGTATTTTTTGCCCATACAATGGAAATCAATGGGAACTGACACTGTTACCAACATTCTATAAATTGTCTTCTTTTGTGTTCCACAGAAGAAAGAAATGCATACAGATTTGGAACGACATGACGGTGAATAAATTTCCTTTTTGGGTGGATTATCCCATTAATACTCATTTTGTCATATTTCATCTAAAGGTAATCTAAACGTCTCCTTGGACGTTTGCTGAGAACCCTGGTTGAAAACCACTGGTCTCTGTTTTTTAAAATTGTTATTCATGGTAATTGATCGGCTGGTGCAGGACGACCAAAGTATGTGATTTGAAATCTGCCATGTGATGGACATTCAGTTCCACATCCAGTTATTTAAGGCAATTGCCTAAGCAGTAAATGCATGTGACTAATTACTATGGAGTCATAGCAATGCTGTTTGGCTGATGGCACCACAAGAATGTGCACAATCCCTAACATTTCACTAGTGATTATCCTATTTTTGCAGACAGGCAAAAATATAAATCCATTTCACCCATGTAAGAGACCACAAATAAATAAATAATAATAAATAATGATGTAATAAATAAATAATGTTGCTGGTAATACATCTAATATAATATAATGAAATATTTACACATATTTATATTTTGTGGCTAATTCTGAATGGCAGTCAATAAAGAAATAAATAGTTACCACATCTACCAGCAGGTGCTCAGTGGCCAAACCCTGAATTCTTGAATTCTTTATCTCACGAATGGATTTGTCAGAACAAGAGGACAACTGAGATAGAGAAAGAGAATGAAAGTCAAATGTTTCAAATTCTCATCTTAGGAGGGACACTAATATTCAGGCACATCTCCCTTACATACACACACACAGAAGTGACAGCTGTGTCCATTAATACTTCTACCAAAACTGGAGTCACTCCACCATCTGTCTTTTCTCCACTGTCATCTATCTCTTGTTTTCTTTCTCTCACTACCTCATTCTTCTCCACCCATCACCCATCCCAACAGATCCCTCTTGTCCTTCTCTCTCCTTTCCCCTCATCTGTCTTTCAATAGGTGCATCTGTTTCAAGTCAAATACACTGCAAATAATTAGTCATATTTTTATTTCTTGTTTTCAATTTAAAAAATTTATTTTTTCTGCCCTTTTTTTTTTTGCTTTATCCACAAATTGAAATTTTGTTAAATTTAATCTTAAAACAACACCAAAATTATTTTTCAATAAACGTATAAACAGATAAATAAATAAAACCTTTTGTAATACATTGTTTTTTTTTGTTTTTTTTTACCATTTAACAAAATATAAAATTACAACAACATTTTATTTGGTTCATATTTAAAATAAGCAAAAGAATTGTCAGTGGGGCAAGAAAAAAATCACTCTGTTATTACCATCGATTTTGTTAATCGAAATGAAGCAAAGAAAGAAAGAGAAAAAATAAAATAAAATAAAAAGAGAAATGTTTCCCTGGCAACTAAGTTATATTGAAGTACAAAATTAGGCTACTAAAACTCAAATAAAAATAAAACAAAATAGAAATATTTTAAAATACAAAAAGTAATACAAATGACAAGAGCACATAACAAAATTACTAAAGCTTACACTAGAATTAAAACGAAAAATTTAAATATAAAAAATAAATGCTAAATAAAAAATGAATAAATATTATATAAATAATAATAAATAACAGTGAATACAAACACTTATTTTCTTAAATGAAAACAATTAAAAGTAATCAAAACATAATTTTTTTATAATTTAATATTTTCATAGGGCCTCATTATTATTATTATTATTATTATTATTTAGAGCTTTTCAGACTTCATCATAATTCCAAAAATTCACAATATAACAAAAATGCATGATCAATCTCTGGATTAAATGGAAATGTAAACTACTCAGTCGTGCTGCTTTTGCATTCAATTGGCTTTTTGAGAGGACCCAGAGAGATCAAAGGGTTTTACCATAAATGTAGCTGAAGAGGACTTTTAATGAAAACAGCGGCCTCACATCTCAAATCGACCACTGTGACAGTAGCACTCTGCCTCCTACCGCCACAGACACATATTTATCTATCACCAATTTATCCGACACCATTTTCCCGCATACCAAAAGCAGTAGACATTGTTGGCAACTTTTCACATTTTGAGTGCAAATAAAACTCTCCTCCTTTCTTGTTTAAAAACGTTTTCATCTTCAATTTATTTGAAAAATTGCCGGTAAATGTGGGGAGCCACAATATATTGATGAGTCAATTTGGTACTGCATTTTAAATGGCATGTTTGCTTACGCTTAAGCAACCTTTGATGAGACAAAATTACACAGTATTGTTGTGGCGAGGGGGGCGTGGTTTAGCGGGGTTTGCAGCGGGAGGGCGCGGTCGGAGACGAGCGTTGAGTAAGTAGGTCAAGTGCAGAATGACATTCACCTGCTTCTACTTACATTGATTGGCGTGGGGAGACCGTAAAAGGCCACGGCGGATCAGAAGTGGGCAGAGAGAGACCGACTGAGGACTCGTGGCCTAAGTGGACGGGAATACAGCCAACATGCTCTGAGTTTATGTTATTTGATGCGTGTGATCACGCCTATACTTATAGTTTTGGAGAACTAAATAAAATTCCACGAGCCTCAGTCACACCGACTCCGACTTCTTCCTTTCCCCTAAACGAACTTTATCACAATTGTGTAGAACAAGCTGCATCTTGTGTGTGCCAATATGAAAATACATTGCTAAAAGGTATGATTGCATGAGTGCTAGTCATAGAAAAAGACGTGCGCACACACATCCTGTACACAACACCTGTGTGTTTGTCTGGTATGCACCATGAAAGAATGCCAAAGGGAACTTGTAGCCCGAGGACATACAATCATGTCACATGCTTTTTACAACAACTTAAAATACCCAGAATATTTTCTAGAGACTTAACATAACAAAACAAGCGTTCACGAAAAAGGCAGGAATGATTAGATATACTTTCAGGTCATTTACAAGTGATGTGCAAAGAACTGACAATACCTGTCATCAGCTGTTTATAACAGCACTTACAAGAATTCAGATCTTAAAAGCACTCTTTATGGCATTATAACAGAACCCTGGGGTGGAACACAGCCCGAGTGACAAGGCGCACACCTTACTTGACATGAACAAAGATATTCAGATATCTTTAAGTGCATCATTTGTTACAGCGCATATTGTTACATATTGCAATACTACTACTTGCAAAACTGGCATTTAAGATCTTAGACCAGTTTTTCTAACTTGTGCCAGACAGCTGCAGTCTGACTAAACATTGCCTAATGCGAATATAAAATCCAGATTTTATTTGCACTACTTTATTGTTTCGATTTTAAGCATATCTGAGCAAAATGTTAGGATGCTTTTTTTTTTAAGTCAATTTATCAGCCTCTGTTGTTAAAGGAGAAAGATGCTTTTTAGAAACAGATAGTGTAGTTGCAGCATTTACCAGCAGGGGCTAACCATCCATATCTTGACCTTTGGCCCTTACATACATAACCGCAGATGATATTGTGAGTTATGTACGTGGTCCCTGGAAACACATTTGAGACACATGTTAATATCATGTGTAAACAGCGAGATGGATGTTAATACCAATGCTTGGTTTACCTGAGACTGGAGAGACATCATTATCAGCCTCTAAAGTAAACCACTTAACCACGGGTTGCTCCAGAGGGATTGTCTTTGCAATGCATATTGTAAACCCACTGGAAAAAAATAATGTTGACTAATTGCTATTTATATCCTGTTCCTTGTTCTAGGAAAAATATTCCGAAGTACTATTCAGAGGTTTACCATTACTCTCAATGAACAAGGAGGAAATAGAAGCTAACCAGAGCTGTAACCAGGCACTACCAGGGTCTGCAAACTAAACAAGGGGATATAGAAAATCACTCACTGATTCATTCATTCACACTCCCATTGCATAAAATAACCCCATATTTGCACAAAAGTATCCTACACATAATCTTTAATGGAAGTAGAGATATCCTACAACAAATCTTCCTTTAATGTGCTTGTCCTTCAGGAAGAAATATGGAAGGAACACACACACATACACCCTTGAGAGCCAGACAGGGCATCACGAGAGCTCGGCGGTGAACTAAAGCAAGAGTAGTGGTGATAAACAGAGAGGGCTCAGCTATGTGAGTAATGTCAAGGCTTTTCTGCTATCTCTCCTTTAATGCATGAGAAATTCCCTCCCAAAGGCTGACAACCATAACACACCCACATTTTGCCTGCTGGTTCTGGTACCGCTGAAATCTCTTCTCATCAGTCACAGAATCTAATTAAAACCGAATAAACTCATCACAAAAGTGGCTAATTTAAAAAAATGTCTCACTTTAAGTAGCAAAGCGAGATAAATTTGCTAATCTTCAAGGCTGGTTTGATAACATTCTGCTCTGAACCCGAACACAGCAGGGGCTGTAACGGAGGGCCGAGGATAATGACAAACTGAGGAGGTCACGTTCACTGCATCATTAAAGAGCAAATTGAGTGTACATGAAACATATAATATGCACGCTGTTGAGTTTATTGACCAAGGGAAATCCATGAAACATCTAATGCACATCCCTAATTCTCATCAAAAGCTGCAATTCAGTTGCCCTTACGTCTGAGATCAAGAAATGTGGTCAAAAGATCTGGAATCCTCCCCGGTGTCCGAGTCTGCTCAGCTGAGTTCGGGCTTCCTGAGGCTCGAAGGAAGTCATTCAGTTTCAAAATAATAGGTTACCCAAAATAAATTACTCAGAGTCCTTTTTAAATAAAGTTTTAACGTATCACCATTTGTAATGGTTTCGCTTTATTAGTATACAATAACTCATAAGTAGTCAAATGAAAGTAACAGCGAGTAAGTCTTCACCATCGGAGTGCGGCAGCGTCTGAAGCTCTTCTTGGCATTTTATAGCCTTGCATAAAATTTACATTAACTTCCTCAAAATCATCCCTGCATTCTTCCTTATTTGGTAGTCTCCTTGCATACATACACAGACAGGGTACATAACCTTTATCACACTTAGCACAGAGTATCAAAAGTTCAAAAGGAAGAATTGCAGGGGTGCTAAGTATATAACATGAAGATGCTCATCTCTATTTAAGCCCACAAAAATATCTATAACACCTCTAAAAGCATGGTCCAAGTATACATTGTCTCAACCACACAAGTCACACTCATATACAAATACAATAAAATTAGTACGGTTAGATAGAGATTCCATCTCACAATTCTATTGTAAGATGCAGCCCCTTTCTTTCCACCGTCTCAGAAAACAAAGCATATAGCAATTTAAGCCACAAGCCTTCAGCACTTATAGATTTGGGGAACAGAATGGATCAAACTTGCATCTGAAACTTCTATAGTTTCAGAGCTGGAGCTTTAAGTTTCAATGATTCTAAATCACTAGTTAATGCTTGCAACTCAAGATTAAACTTATTGTATTCAACCATTTCTCTTAACACTTTCATTATTTTCTTATTCAAAGTTTCCTGTTTTCGCATCAACTTTATTATACTATTGCCTCAACCACACAAGTCACACTCATATACAAATACAATAAAATTAGTATGGTTAGATAGAGATTCCATCTCACAATTCTATTGTAAGATGCAGCCCCTTTCTTTCCACCGTCTCAGAAAACAAAGCATATAGCAATTTAAGCCACAAGCCTTCAGCACTTATAGATTTGGGGAACAGAATGGATCAAACTTGCATCTGAAACTTCTATAGTTTCAGAGCTGGAGCTTTAAGTTTCAATGATTCTAAATCACTAGTTAATGCTTGCAACTCAAGATTAAACTTATTGTATTCAACCATTTCTCTTAACAGTTTCATTATTTTCTTATTCAAAGTTTCCTGTTTTCGCATCAACTTTATTATAGTTCTCATCTTAAAATTCATGTTCTGCTGATATTCCAGGTCTCTTCTTTGTCCGGCGCCGCCGCTCCACTTTCGCTTGCTTTTTGACTTTTCGGCTTTCTTCCACCTGCAATCCTTTAATGATGAGATCACCAAAATCGATATTTATTTTACTTGATTCATGATCACTATTTCCAATAGAAAATAGATCCCGAAATTGCCTATAATTATTTCCAGTAGAGAATTGATCAGGAAATTGCATATTCATAGGCCTATTGGCAACGCACACGCACAAATGTGCAATTAGCAGTTTCTAGGAGAAATCCCCATGAAATCAAGCCACAAAACTACCTATGAACACAGAAAAGGATTGTAAGTATGCGAATATGAGTCAGTGGAAAGAGTATGAAAGCTTGTGAGAACATAGTGTGTGGGAAGCACTTTTTATCATGCTATCTGCATCTTGATATTCTTTGTCTAGAAGGACTGTATTTTTTTATGACCTTGTCCAAAAATGCAAATGTTTAATCAGTAATAGACTTTTGTCTCACTCTCTGTCATACCAAGCACCATGTTTTATGACACCTGTGCTGATATAGCAGCAGGACAGCTCTGACTGATGGCACGTCCAGGCAGATCGTACAGCTGCCCTCAGTTTCACAGTAACTCCTGCACATATTTCTTATCGCTTAAAATGCCTTGCTGCTTCTTGTCTGTCCGCAGAGGCCCTGGTGTCACAGAAATGACACACCTCAGCTTTAAAGGTGCACTTTTGGACTTATACTTCAGTTACGACAACATTGCAGTTACAGTAACAACATTCACTTTAGCGAGTTTCCAATAGCAGGGCTATTAATGAGATAAAGTCAGTATTCAGTTGGTCATGTGATTTTAGCATGGCTGCCCCCTTCAAGTAAACAGTTGCATGCAAAACAAGACCGTTTAATTATTAATTTATTTATTTACATTTTTTATTCATAAGTACTACATAAGTACTTTTTAAATGAGGTACAAATAACTGAGTGTACCTTTTAAGTGTTATAATTCAGTTTCAGGCAGTGTTGATATTGTTGACTACAACTAAAACTGTTAAAATGTTTACAGTAATTAAAGCTGAAATCAAATAAAATACAAATCTTATGAAAGATTATGACAATTATTGCTTTGGCAGCTAACTAAAACAAATATGTTTAAGTTGAAGTTCTCAAAAACTGAGCTAAATCATATATTAAACTAATAAAAAATCACAAAAGCACCTATAAAATTACTTAAACATAAACTAAACTTAAAATGAAAACTGTAAATAAAAAATAAAAGCCAATTAACAATATTTAAAAATGCTATAAAAGCATATAATTAATACTAAAATAACACTGATTTCAGGCAGGGTTTTTGGACCACTAAAGCAAAGTGGCAGTATCTCTCTCTATCTTAATCACTTAATCACTTACTCACATACTAACAAGAAGTACAGAGTGGATCAGTATTGGGAAAAGATGGAGAGCCACTTGCTTTGATGAGGGAGGATCATCATTAAATCAATGGAATCGATCCAGACATCAGTGTCTCCATTCACCAAATACAAATGCATAACAACATGCTTGAGAGCATCTGATAGCTGACTCACTCACATCCCCCCCCCCCTCTCTCTCTTATTATTCACATCATTCTCCAAGCATCGTTCCTAATTCTCCTCATAAGAATATCTACAGATCTAAAAACATCTAAAGAAGCTTGTCCAGCTGCAGCCTATTGTAACACATCTTTTCCCTTCCTATTAAACGTCTTCTCTTATCTGAAACTATTATGATTTCAATTTCCATTTTCCGTCCTTATTTTCATCTCAATATCAAACTGCATTAACATGCATTTGTTCCTGTGCTGTTTGTCTGACAAGTGAATGAGCTCCTGTTAGTGATTGAACTGTCAGAATCGATGATTTAAGAGGGATCCACACATGCTTCTTAACATCTGTCTCATTCCTCAAACTCATGTGGACAGTGCAAGCAAATAATATTAATCACACCTGAGGGTGTATCTGGCTGTCTAGTATGCATTTTTAAAATGATCCCCTCACATGCAAACTTCAACACAGGAGCAATTTCACCAACTTGACTGACACCAGGCAGGCTGGGGCAAGGATGAATGAGGCTGTGGGTGAATGTTTATGACATATTGGCTGTGTCATCTGTCCAGATATGCTGTGTAGGTAGGTAGCTCACTACATTTTAAGACACAGCTATCTTGAGGTTGTGTAGGAAGCGCCCAGCGTTCACAAAGAACAGTACATCATAAAGGTACTTTTAGTGCACTACATCTGCTTTTTTTTTTGGTGTGAATACACTACTCACACTACTTATACTACAAAAAAGCATAGAACACTGTATAAGTATGCAAAATGGGACAAAAATGCAGACATTAGACCACTTCCATTCTGACCGCTCAGTAAAATACAGTCAGTCATTACTAAATATTTTGCTATTGTGAATATATCACTGGATTTATTACATGTCTGGTTACTAAATAAATAATACATGTTTTTAATGAATGAATGAGTTTGAGTTCATATTATTTTATTATCTGAGAAAAAAGAACGTGTGGAGAGTGACGTAAATCATGACGGAAATAGGCCCTCTCTAAATCCTTGAGAGGTTCCTTTAGGTTTTTATTTTTATTTATTATTATTATTATTTACAAGTAATATAATCTTTGTGGTTGACATTGCTGAAATTCGAGACTTTCACGTTTTGTTCTACAACATAAATTACATACTCACACAAACCCACAATTCGAAAAAGAATATCTGGAGTGTGAACATAGTCATCAGCAAGGTTCCTATATCACAATATCACTAAATACGGCGGTTCATTCTCACAAAGATGAAATAACCAAACCCCACGCCTATCAGATTACCTAATGTAATGATCGTACTTAAATGTCATTCAATCGGAAGCGATCTGTCCTCAAAGACTACATGTCTTTACATGTAGAAATCCCTTAAGGGGGTTTCGCATCATCATTTAAAGATTAACAAGATCTTACATGATTTAGCCATGCACTTACCTGACGGTTCCAACAGATTAATGCCTGTTAAATCAGAAATTAGAAGTAAAGAACAAACACTGAAACCCCAAAGGGAAATTCGAAATGAATGTTAAGAGTGTGAGTAACAATGTTTAACATACTCAATTGGTTTAGCCATTTAAATTATGAAGTTACCTGAGGCTTACAGCAATTCTAGACAGAAAACAAGAGACAGTTTGGGATTTGTTGTTGTTGTTGTTTTGGCGGTATAAACTCTACACAGTTCCAATCAGAAGAAGACAAGCTACAAAGTTCACAAATGCGTACCACAAATATACAGTATACCCGGAGAGCATAAACACTTCCAGACATCCATAAAGTATGACATCTTATTCAAAACAGCGCTCTTCTTTCTTGCAAAACCAGCAAAATTCCAAAATCATTCAGTAGTTAAGATGCGTATTCTTAAGAAAACTTTTTCCCCACAATATTCTACAAAATGGGTGTTCACATATCTCGTATGCAAATATTGACCAGAACTATAAATCACACATGGCATTGACAGAACATGAGTACAATTTGCAAATTGAAATCAGTAAATGTAAAAAATGCACTCTAAAAAATGCTGGGTTGTTTCAACTTGTTTCAAATATGGACTAACCCAACCGTTGGGTTAAATTTTTACATTAAATTTTTAACCCAAAAGTTGGGTTAGTCCATATTTGACCCAAAGTTGGGTTGAAACAGCGGGGTTGTCTTTATGTGACACACAGCAGCCACAATAGCACTTATGTTCTTACGTTTTATTTACTTTTTTCCTTTTTATTCGAAACATTCCCAAATGCATTAACTATATCTTGAAAAATCTCGATTCTCACCTATGTTATTTGATCTATAGTGGGCGATGGTCAAAAGTAGCCTAATAATGTAGTCTATTAACTATGCATAAAAACCTGTCTGTTTACTTAAAGGGATAGTTCACCCAAAAATGAAAATTAACCCATTATTTACTCATTTAGTAATATTTTACTTATTTACGCCATCCTAGGCGTATATGACTTCCTTCTTTCAGATGAATCCAATCGGAGTTACAGTATATTAAAAATTGTCTTTGATCTTCCAAGCTGTTTAATGCAACAGTTGTACACGGAAGCAGCTCTGGGCGGATGACGTAAGATGTTGGCGTTGATCAACACCCGCTGATTGCCATTAAACAGCTTGGAAGATCAAAGACCGTTTTTAATATAACTCCGACTGGATTCGTCTGAAAGAAGAAAGTCATATACACCTAGGATGCCTTGAGGGTGAGGAATTCATGGGCTAAGTTTCATTTTTGGGTGAACTAACCCTTTAAGTAAGAGATATGGTTGTCATGCCATAACAGTTTTAATACGACTGACTTTATATTTCATGTGAATTTAACACTGAAAGTTAATGTGAATAAAAACATTTTAAGTTAGCCTACTTATCATAACACTTTCATTGTACAGAAAGAGAGCAAAGAACATTTACATTAACAAAGAACATTTTCATTGACAGCCTAGAGTTCAAGCACTCTCAAAAACTCCCATTAAAATCACTAAAGCCGTTTACATTATGAAATTAATATCTTACTTATTTATACACACATCTGCACTTTGTTGTTTCTAACTAGAGAATTCGCCAGAAAGGGGTATTCTGTCACCAAGCGAGTGAACAAAACACCGGCATTTTAGCGATGACTCGGAACACCTCTGATTGGCCATTGCATTCATAAGCTCAACAGCATCCTGTGTGATTAGTTATAATGCGCAGTGCTTTAAAAACGCGTCTGTCTCTGACTCAGCGCCAGCCAGCAAAACGCAGATTTGAATTTAGCAGCTGATGATATGACATGCTGAACGATTTAATCACGCTGCTGTGATTGTATCAAATATACAAAATATTATTCGGCTATTTTTTGTCTTTTGGAAGCTGCATTCAAAATCCACTTGGCTCAAAAATCTGAGGGGGCACGTGTCCCCTCACTTTGAATGGGCATGACGCCTCTGATCTCAACTACACACAAAGACTCAGTAGGTAAAAAATTATAATGTTATATCCAAGCCAAACCCTCTCCCACCCTCTATCCATCTCATTTCTCCTCTGTCCTCTCTTTACCCTCATCCAATTGTACCTAACCTGCTAATTAGAGAGTCTAGAATCACTGTTTTGTTGGTACAGAGAAACGCTGTATGTATACTGTATAAATGTCTGTGGCCATATTCAGAAATTGAGTAAATGTTTGAAAAACTGTCCCTAGGTGTTGCTCTGACACGCAGAGGACTCGACTCAAAGAACAGCAGATTGTGAATCTGTTATTTGAAGCAAATAACAAGGCTCACAGCTTTGTTTAACAGCAGGGCCTGGGGAAAATGACAGGGTTTTCCAACAACATAGTGATTCTAGAATGTTCCAGCTGTGCCACCTGAACAACAGTGTGCTTTTACTAAGAAAGATACAAAATACATATATGCAAAACACAGAAACCTGTAATGTCATATACAAGCTTAAAGAAATCATTTTTTACACAGCATGTTTACTCATATTTTTGGTTTAAAAAAACAAACAAAATGAAAGCGGCAATGAATAACAGTATTGATAAATAACAAAAAAGATTATCACTCTGTGACAACAGTGGAAAACATCTGGCCCTGGCCCTCAACTTTTACCATGTTTTCTTGTTTTTCTCAGAATTGAAAGCGATAGTTCACCCAAAAATGAAAATGTCAAAATGTACTCTGTTTTACATTGAAAATCAGTGGGATCCAGTTTGATTTTGGATCCATTGACTTTCATTATGTACAAAAACAGTTTGAAATGTCTTCTTTTGTGTTCCACAGAAGAAAGAAAGTCATCTAGGTTTAAAACGATAATGAGGATGAGTAAATGATGACAGAATTGGTTTTTGTGTGAGTAATGACTGTAAAGTATAAAGTCTTGGGGTTTCACAAAACTTACACAGAGCAAAAACTTTTTAAAGAAAAGGCTGAAGATGTTTAATTTGATATGTTTCAATATAAATAATGAAAAACATAGTGATATTAATAGTGTTGGAAAACGATGAAACTGAATAGTATATTGGGACAGTATGTTCGTTATGATTTCTGCTCAGTAAGTAGATCATTTCCAAATACGCTCCGCACTTTAATTATCCAAAAAGAATAATGGAGTTGAGACTATATAAACTAGTGAATGCTTAATCCCGTTATGAGGCATTTTAAAAGACAAAGAAGGATCTGACCTGTCCCCTTACTAACCCATGTGTAATAATTACTGAGTTAGGTGAAAGTCTTTGAACATGTTTGGGCTGTTGAATGGAATTCAGTGCAGTTCAGAGGAAATGAGATGATTGAGTTAGTTCTGTAACTCTTCCACAATTCTCAGACTTGAGCTTAATGGGTCCATGCATTCAGATATATGGTTTGAATGGGATTCTCACACACTCTCTTTCTTTTCTGTCACCACTGGCTTTTGGTTTTAGCTCAAAACATACAGGTGTGGGACATGTAGGCATGGTCTAAAATATCTAAGGCAAAAATATGAATATTTGACCATATGAAGGCTGATATGAATGACAGCTTGATTATTTTACCAGCGTTGAATGTACAGCTGGACAGTGTGTATACTGGCACATCCATATGCTCCATGCAGATCGTGGCCAAAGCGTATAGTGGTCTGTAGGGTTGACTAATCGGGGTAATGGCACGTGTGCAGTTCACTATCAAAAATATACACAGTAAGTGCAGTAATGCAAAAAGAGGCTGTACTGCACTATTCAACAACATGAACTAATCGACATAACCAGGGTGCAGCACAGCATGAAGAGTAACATCCAGTGTCCACAGTGACTTTTCTGCTTTGTTTTGGGTAGAAGAACACTGCATTAAGCCGCGCTCTATTTCACAGATTTGTATTACAAAGATTGCCTTGATAACACAATCAGGACACAGTATGTACCCTTATCAAAATAATGCCAGATTTACATTTATTGCCCCTCCCAAACAGAAACCCACCCTCAGTTCAACATCATAGCCCCTCCCACAATCTTTCAAAAAAGAAAACTGTACAGTTAAAATGAATTCATCTTCTCTTTCCTCCATCTCCTCTCTTCTCCTCCATCAGAGCACTCTTAATTCCACCGCCATCCTCTACGTCTCTGGAAATCTTGTTCTTACTTGTCTTTTTCTTCTTCTTTTTTTATCACTGTGAAAGTGTAAAGGTTGTTAATGAACGCACACTACTGGCTATCATTTAGCTGCTTAAAGTAATACAATATTTGAGATTAAAAACTATTGTCTATTTTTATATTAAGGATCATAGTGCAGGCCTCAAGAACTAATTAATTGTCATTTTAAATCTTTACCAATCTTTGCCACTAATCTTCTACATTTTTCAGCAAGACGTTTTCTATCGTTTAGAGAAGTTTTTATCATTTAAAATACAAAAAAATGTAGTATGATCACTTAGTCTTTTATTCATTTTAATAAGTACAAGGTCAGAATAAGTATGTTATTTTATTTTTACATAAATGTATCTGTTACACTGAATGACAATTTTATTGTGATTTTAAGGACATTTTTGTTGTACTATAAACAATTTTGGTACTGTGTTCTCTTGAATCAACACCAGTTCAGGTCCACCATGCTAAACTTTGCCTTTGACCCCTCACCTGTTCTGCATGTGATTTGTTTAGCAGACCAGCCTCTTCATTGCCTTTATCACTGGACTTCATCTCCACCACAATACCACCTTTCACCTCCCCAGATGCCCTGCAAGGAGGAAGTGACAGATAAAGAATATATGGAAATGTGAACAGGATGTGCCAATTTTGGTTATCATGGTTCTTGCTACTCACACATCCTTCTTGTCCTTTTTCCCACAGCTCAGCTTGCCCTTCTTACTAAGGAAGAAGAGCAGAGCCACCAGGAGGAGAAGCAGCAGAACGCACACCACCACGGCAATCACGACCGCGCTCGAACCTCCCTGCTGTTTCTCCGCTGAGAAGATCGAATGAGAAGAGAGTTGGTGAGAAGTGGAAAGTTAATGGCGAGTGTGAAGAAGTGATGAGTTTGGGTGGGACAGGAAGAGAAAGTGGAACACAGAGGGGGAACGGGCGTGTTGAGGAGGGTGGGGAGGAAGTAAACCAAAACAATAAGCAATTGTTCTTTTGTCGACATTAAATGCGAGACCCAAGAAATCAGTGATAAATAAGGTCACAGTTTGAGAAATTATATACAAACATACACGCAATTTCAAATCTGTAGACGTAGACACACACACACACACACAAACACTTATTCTCACGCAAAGACAGAAAAGCAGCAGGGGTTATACAGACCTGTTTTGAACACAGGGTTTCCTTTGAGCAGCATTATGGGAAAGAGAAAGTTGAGTCCGATTGAACAGCGTACAGGAAAGAACACTTTACCATTAACCCACATACACATACAACGAGGCCCATCACCAAGATGAAGACAAACACACACACACACACACACGCTAAAGTGACCGCACAAGCTAAACATTTGACAGCACGCTCAAGGATGAAAGGAAAGAACGGCGGCATTAAGAGACAGACACATAGAGGAAGGAAAGAGAGGAAAGTAAAATAGAACAGAATCCTTTATTGTCCCAAATGAGGGTACAGTTAAAGGTGTAGCATCAACAAAATAGAGGACGGACATCATACAAAGATCACATACATAATACAATATACAATATACACAGTGTTTGGTAACAGTACATAATATACAGTGTAAAGGGCTGGAAAGCTAGATCACGGAGTATATACAAGAAAGAGTCCTGAGAGGGAGAGGAGGAGCAGAGAGAGCTGGGACAAGTGTCTACCTCGGTTAGCAGCATTGGAATCTGATGCTTTGTCTGGATCTGCACAGAGGAAATAAAAGAACAAGGATTAGTGAGCGGATAACTATATATATATATAAGGTTGGGATGACCAATTAAATATTCTAAAATGTGCAGCAAACAGCCATTGCACACTGCATGAGATATGGTACCCCACAATCCACTGTGCACTTGACCATTAGTTTTCAGTGAATTAAATGAACTGGAAGCAATATCCATGATTTTTTAAATCTTCTCAACTTACTATTGCCAAAATTCAGACATTTTTACACAAAGATATTTGGTTGCTACTGGCTGAATAAACCATGCAACGTAATGAGGTCATGTGACAATGTACAGAAGCACTGTCTGAAATGTATATCCCTGCATTCTGCATACCTATTTACATACTGTTCTGAAAAAAAAAAGAAAGCAGTATACATTATATATGCCGGGGTGCTTTTTGTGCAAACCTTGCTGCTGGTTTATATGTACCAAACTACAAAACTGCAAGTTAACCCAACGTTTTCTGCCCGATATTTACCAGTGGTGGACAGCAACGAAGTAGTTTTACTTCGTTACTGTACTTAAATACAAGAAAGAGTCCTGAGAGGGAGAGGAGGAGCAGAGAGAGCTGGGACAAGTGTCTACCTCGGTTAGCAGCATTGGAATCTGATGCTTTGTCTGGATCTGCACAGAGGAAATAAAAGAACAAGGATTAGTGAGCGGATAACATTTTGAGTGTAAATCTGTGTCTGTGGAGATATGTTGAGTAAATCTGAGTAAATACACTATGTTCAAAAGTTTGGGGGCAGGTAGATTTTTATGTATTTATTTTTAAGAAATTGATTCTTTTATTCAGCAATGAGCATTAAATTGACTACAAAAACTTTCTATTTCAAATAAAGGCTGCTCTCTTTAAATTTATATTCATAAAAAATCCTGAAAAAAGGTTTCCACAAAAATCTTAATATTAACCTTTTTTTGCAACCATTTTCAACACTGATAATAAGAAATGTTTCTTGAGCATTTCTGAAGGATCATGTGACACTGAAGACTGGAGAAATGGATGCTGAAAATTCAGCTTTACCATCGTAGGAATAAATTACATTTTAAAGTATATTAAAATAGAATTCACTTATTTTAAATTGAAATAAATTATATTTCACAATTTGACTGTTTATTTTGTATTTTTTTTAATCAAATATATGCAGCCTTGGTGAACATAAGAGATGTCTTTCAAAAACATAAAAAAACATTAAAAGAAATGTCTACAAGGCTATGCAACTCAAGCACATCCGCACTGGTCATCATTTTATAAATAGTATCAAGCTGTATTTTGGCTCATGAATATCATGAACAACATCAGCACACACCAATTAATATTCATGAGCATTGTGTTTCTAGATATTGATGTCACAACCCTTTGCCCATAATCCCACCCTCCAAAAAATAAATAAATGTATATATATAGTATAAAAAAAATATATGCTAATACAAAAATTAAATGATAAAAGTAGCCTATATAAAACTGCAAAATAAACATTCATCTATCTGTACTTTTTACTTAAGTACATAAAAAATCAAGTACTTTTGTACTTTCACTCGAGTAAAATTGAAAACTGAGTACTTTTACTTTTACTGGAGTAATATTTTATTATACAGATCTGTACTTTTACTCAAGTACTTGATTTGTGTACTTCGTCCACCACTGATATTTACCCAGCGCTGGGTTGCCAGTGGGATCATTTTAACCCAGTAATTTTTAGAGTGTAGTATTCCAGTCCCAACATAGCCTTAGTCTGTAAGAATAGGATGCACTAACCTGATTTGATGGACACCTTGAAGTTCTTGCTGTCTCTTCCATGCTTGTTGTATGCTTCACAAATCACACCATCCTTCAGAACCGCAGCCGAAGCCTCAAGAGTGACCGTGCTGATCACCTTATTCCCCACTACTGTCACTGACTACACACAGACAAACACACAGATGAATATCATTACAAAAATATGATAAATAGAGTTTTCTGATGTAAAGATCAAGTTCAAACCTAATTTATTTGAAGCACATACACACACCTCTTTGCCAGAAGGTGTCCAGGTGAACTGTGGAGCAGGATGACCAAGAGCAGAGCAGTTGAGAGTGACCATCCCTCCTTCCTTATCAACAAAACCATTCACTGAAGCATCAATCTCAGGTTTACCTTCAAAATGAAAGCACATGTTTATTATTGGTGTCCCATCTTTGGGTTTATTTGCTTTAAACATTTATTTGAGTTTTAAATTCCTTGATACCTTTGTAAGCCCATGATGGGAACGTTACATTAAACCAATGAACCGATCTTAACAGGTCTGACATCTGCCTTGTTCTGAGGATTCAGTCAATGGCTTTAAAACATCATATTCTTATGACACCATATTCCATGTGCTCAGTACAATTTATGAACCATATTATAAATGCTTCACCATCCTTTCTTGGAAACCAGGAAAAGGTGTGAACTACACCCACAAATGCTATAAATGCCTTGAAGGCATATAGAACAAAACCAGGAAATCAGCTGTAGAATGAAAGCTTTTCCGATGGCATAGAAAAGAAACATGAGACCTTGCCTAGTGTTACAGTATATGTCTCATACTGCAGGGTGACAGTATGACAGACAAAGTGTTTAACAACTTATGTTAGAGTTTTATTATAGGAATTAGTTCAACAGTAACTTCTCACATTGTTAGTGGCCTTGGAAATATATCTTCCTTTGGCATTTCAGCAAGTTGCCTTCAACCAAATGAAACAGCTCAAAGATTAATCACAACATTTTATTTGAAGCAAAATGCCTATGATATTTGGAAAAATGACCATTTTGTTTTCTATTGATGTAGTTCCCTTTCAGTCGGTCACTCTCGACGTCACGTCGGATGACCGACGAATTGGGATCTCGCTTAGAGAGACCAATCTACTTCGAGTGTAAACTAAATGAGCCAATGCACATTGGCGCGTTTAGTTTACACTCGAAGTAGATTGGGATCTCGCTTAGAGAGACCAATCTACTTCGAGTGTAAACTAAATGAGCCAATGCACATTGGCGCGTTTAGTTTACACTCGAAGTAGATTGGGATCTCGCTTAGAGAGACCAATCTACTTCGAGTGTAAACTAAATGAGCCAATGCACATTGGCGCGTTTAGTTTACACTCGAAGTAGATTGGGATCTCGCTTAGAGAGACCAATCTACTTCGAGTGTAAACTAAATGAGCCAATGCACATTGGCGCGTTTAGTTTACACTCGAAGTAGATTGGGATCTCGCTTAGAGAGACCAATCTACTTCGAGTGTAAACTAAATGAGCCAATGCACATTGGCGCGTTTAGTTTACACTCGAAGTAGATTGGGATCTCGCTTAGAGAGACCAATCTACTTCGAGTGTAAACTAAATGAGCCAATGCACATTGGCGCGTTTAGTTTACACTCGAAGTAGATTGGGATCTCGCTTAGAGAGACCAATCTACTTCGAGTGTAAACTAAATGAGCCAATGCACATTGGCGCGTTTAGTTTACACTCGAAGTAGATTGGGATCTCGCTTAGAGAGACCAATCTACTTCGAGTGTAAACTAAATGAGCCAATGCACATTGGCGCGTTTAGTTTACACTCGAAGTAGATTGGGATCTCGCTTAGAGAGACCAATCTACTTCGAGTGTAAACTAAATGAGCCAATGCACATTGGCGCGTTTAGTTTACACTCGAAGTAGATTGGGATCTCGCTTAGAGAGACCAATCTACTTCGAGTGTAAACTAAATGAGCCAATGCACATTGGCGCGTTTAGTTTACACTCGAAGTAGATTGGGATCTCGCTTAGAGAGACCAATCTACTTCGAGTGTAAACTAAATGAGCCAATGCACATTGGCGCGTTTAGTTTACACTCGAAGTAGATTGGGATCTCGCTTAGAGAGACCAATCTACTTCGAGTGTAAACTAAATGAGCCAATGCACATTGGCGCGTTTAGTTTACACTCGAAGTAGATTGGGATCTCGCTTAGAGAGACCAATCTACTTCGAGTGTAAACTAAATGAGCC
This sequence comes from Sinocyclocheilus rhinocerous, assembly GCF_001515625.1. Lineage (NCBI taxonomy): Eukaryota > Metazoa > Chordata > Actinopteri > Cypriniformes > Cyprinidae > Sinocyclocheilus > Sinocyclocheilus rhinocerous. Next base: position 1,462,249 of record NW_015659312.1, read on the forward strand.
AATGCACATTGGCGCGTTTAGTTTACACTCGAAGTAGATTGGGATCTCGCTTAGAGAGACCAATCTACTTCGAGTGTAAACTAAATGAGCCAATGCACATTGGCGCGTTTAGTTTACACTCGAAGTAGATTGGGATCTCGCTTAGAGAGACCAATCTACTTCGAGTGTAAACTAAATGAGCCAATGCACATTGGCGCGTTTAGTTTACACTCGAAGTAGATTGGGATCTCGCTTAGAGAGACCAATCTACTTCGAGTGTAAACTAAATGAGCCAATGCACATTGGCGCGTTTAGTTTACACTCGAAGTAGATTGGGATCTCGCTTAGAGAGACCAATCTACTTCGAGTGTAAACTAAATGAGCCAATGCACATTGGCGCGTTTAGTTTACACTCGAAGTAGATTGGGATCTCGCTTAGAGAGACCAATCTACTTCGAGTGTAAACTAAATGAGCCAATGCACATTGGCGCGTTTAGTTTACACTCGAAGTAGATTGGGATCTCGCTTAGAGAGACCAATCTACTTCGAGTGTAAACTAAATGAGCCAATGCACATTGGCGCGTTTAGTTTACACTCGAAGTAGATTGGGATCTCGCTTAGAGAGACCAATCTACTTCGAGTGTAAACTAAATGAGCCAATGCACATTGGCGCGTTTAGTTTACACTCGAAGTAGATTGGGATCTCGCTTAGAGAGACCAATCTACTTCGAGTGTAAACTAAATGAGCCAATGCACATTGGCGCGTTTAGTTTACACTCGAAGTAGATTGGGATCTCGCTTAGAGAGACCAATCTACTTCGAGTGTAAACTAAATGAGCCAATGCACATTGGCGCGTTTAGTTTACACTCGAAGTAGATTGGGATCTCGCTTAGAGAGACCAATCTACTTCGAGTGTAAACTAAATGAGCCAATGCACATTGGCGCGTTTAGTTTACACTCGAAGTAGATTGGGATCTCGCTTAGAGAGACCAATCTACTTCGAGTGTAAACTAAATGAGCCAATGCACATTGGCGCGTTTAGTTTACACTCGAAGTAGATTGGGATCTCGCTTAGAGAGACCAATCTACTTCGAGTGTAAACTAAATGAGCCAATGCACATTGGCGCGTTTAGTTTACACTCGAAGTAGATTGGGATCTCGCTTAGAGAGACCAATCTACTTCGAGTGTAAACTAAATGAGCCAATGCACATTGGCGCGTTTAGTTTACACTCGAAGTAGATTGGGATCTCGCTTAGAGAGACCAATCTACTTCGAGTGTAAACTAAATGAGCCAATGCACATTGGCGCGTTTAGTTTACACTCGAAGTAGATTGGGATCTCGCTTAGAGAGACCAATCTACTTCGAGTGTAAACTAAATGAGCCAATGCACATTGGCGCGTTTAGTTTACACTCGAAGTAGATTGGGATCTCGCTTAGAGAGACCAATCTACTTCGAGTGTAAACTAAATGAGCCAATGCACATTGGCGCGTTTAGTTTACACTCGAAGTAGATTGGGATCTCGCTTAGAGAGACCAATCTACTTCGAGTGTAAACTAAATGAGCCAATGCACATTGGCGCGTTTAGTTTACACTCGAAGTAGATTGGGATCTCGCTTAGAGAGACCAATCTACTTCGAGTGTAAACTAAATGAGCCAATGCACATTGGCGCGTTTAGTTTACACTCGAAGTAGATTGGGATCTCGCTTAGAGAGACCAATCTACTTCGAGTGTAAACTAAATGAGCCAATGCACATTGGCGCGTTTAGTTTACACTCGAAGTAGATTGGGATCTCGCTTAGAGAGACCAATCTACTTCGAGTGTAAACTAAATGAGCCAATGCACATTGGCGCGTTTAGTTTACACTCGAAGTAGATTGGGATCTCGCTTAGAGAGACCAATCTACTTCGAGTGTAAACTAAATGAGCCAATGCACATTGGCGCGTTTAGTTTACACTCGAAGTAGATTGGGATCTCGCTTAGAGAGACCAATCTACTTCGAGTGTAAACTAAATGAGCCAATGCACATTGGCGCGTTTAGTTTACACTCGAAGTAGATTGGGATCTCGCTTAGAGAGACCAATCTACTTCGAGTGTAAACTAAATGAGCCAATGCACATTGGCGCGTTTAGTTTACACTCGAAGTAGATTGGGATCTCGCTTAGAGAGACCAATCTACTTCGAGTGTAAACTAAATGAGCCAATGCACATTGGCGCGTTTAGTTTACACTCGAAGTAGATTGGGATCTCGCTTAGAGAGACCAATCTACTTCGAGTGTAAACTAAATGAGCCAATGCACATTGGCGCGTTTAGTTTACACTCGAAGTAGATTGGGATCTCGCTTAGAGAGACCAATCTACTTCGAGTGTAAACTAAATGAGCCAATGCACATTGGCGCGTTTAGTTTACACTCGAAGTAGATTGGGATCTCGCTTAGAGAGACCAATCTACTTCGAGTGTAAACTAAATGAGCCAATGCACATTGGCGCGTTTAGTTTACACTCGAAGTAGATTGGGATCTCGCTTAGAGAGACCAATCTACTTCGAGTGTAAACTAAATGAGCCAATGCACATTGGCGCGTTTAGTTTACACTCGAAGTAGATTGGGATCTCGCTTAGAGAGACCAATCTACTTCGAGTGTAAACTAAATGAGCCAATGCACATTGGCGCGTTTAGTTTACACTCGAAGTAGATTGGGATCTCGCTTAGAGAGACCAATCTACTTCGAGTGTAAACTAAATGAGCCAATGCACATTGGCGCGTTTAGTTTACACTCGAAGTAGATTGGGATCTCGCTTAGAGAGACCAATCTACTTCGAGTGTAAACTAAATGAGCCAATGCACATTGGCGCGTTTAGTTTACACTCGAAGTAGATTGGGATCTCGCTTAGAGAGACCAATCTACTTCGAGTGTAAACTAAATGAGCCAATGCACATTGGCGCGTTTAGTTTACACTCGAAGTAGATTGGGATCTCGCTTAGAGAGACCAATCTACTTCGAGTGTAAACTAAATGAGCCAATGCACATTGGCGCGTTTAGTTTACACTCGAAGTAGATTGGTCTCTCTAAGCGAGATCCCAATTCGTCGGTCATCCGACGTGACATCTCCGTTCCCTCCTTCAGGGAACGAGGGTTACCATACGTAACCGAGACGTTTCTTATTATAAAACATCTCTACTGGCTTTCATGCTTCAATGCTACAACATCTCATAATAGCTAGCTAAGCTACTGTAGCTCAGACTCACTACAACTCTTTACTCATTCAGAATAGTTGAACGTACATGAGCGGCTTAATTAAAGTCTGGAACTTTATTTGTTTTTTGTTTTTTTTACACCCTGAGTTAGGGGTGTATAAATTAAATATGCATGGCGGAAGCAAATTGTTATGGATCATAATAAGCTGTAAATGTGAATGTTGACAGTACCATTTAGTTTGTAAGCATTTTGTTTTGTAGACTAACATTTCCCATTATCCTTCATGGCAGCACAAGAATGATAAAACACGCAGATCAGCATCAATTCCACACCTAATGTGCATTCTTTACTCTTGATTATGGTGCATTAGTGCTAAAATGCTTCCTGACTTTCTCGGGAATTAAAAAAAGAGAGATAAATACGAAACTGATTTGATATGATTTGAAAGAAGGTACTTCTGAGGAGAACGTGGACGCAGCATCTGTTTTCATTTCCATGGCAACAGAGACTTCGGGATTATAGATGACTTATGACCTCTAAAGAAACATACACACTACTGTTCAAATGTTTGGGGTCAGCATTATTTATTTAAGAAATTAATACTTTTATTCAGTAAGGATGCATTCATTTTTTGGGGGGGGTTGTAAGAAATAATACTTTTATTCAGTAAAGATGCATTAAATAAATGCATTAAGCAGCAAATCAGCTTATTAGAATGATTTCTGAAGGATCATGTGACACTGAAAACTGGAGTAATCGCTGCTGAAAATTTAGCTTTGCCGTCACTGGATAAAAATTACATTTGAAAAATTACATTAAAATAGAAAAGTTATTTTAATTTGCAATAATATTTTATAATATTGTGTTTTACTGTGTTTTGAATAAGATAAATGCAGCCTTGGTGAGCATAAGAGACTTTTTAAAAAATCGTACCGACCCCAAACATTTGAACAGTAGTGTAACAGTAGCGTTTGACAATCTAAGAGCTCAACCTAAGAGGTTTGTCATTAAAAGTTTTTAATGTTGTTGTTTCATATCACATTATTTTTGTATGGAGATTTTGAATTGCATTTTTACTTAAAATTCTGCTTGATTGGTTACTTTGAGCATAAAAATAATATTTTAAGAACAAACACGCTTTACTGAGACTGTTTTCTTTTGCCATTGAACTCCCACCTGTATCTAAACATAATATCCACACTACGGAAACCAGCTGGTATAACAACAGACGTCAACAGTTTGTTGACAGCCCATAGTTTAGTTCTACCTCCTGAATGCATGCTGCCTTGATACTGATGACAGCTTGTATTGACACTTTGCACTGATAAACCACTATAAAACGGTGTGTGTCTATGTATGCACTTAGTACCTGTGATGGTAAGGGTGACATTGGCTTGTTTTTGGAGACCTGGCACTGAAGGTACTGCTCCGACACATAAATACACACCAGCGTTAGCCAGAGTCACTGACTCAAGAGTCAACACACCCGTCTGTGACAGCACCTTTGAGTCCTATGGTATACAGTGAGATCAAATGAGATGCTGAGTCGAATGAGATCTAGTACAACACATTAGCCAAAAAACAAGATGTACAGCCATATAAAACTTAAAAGTATAGTTTACCCAATAATGAAAATTCTGTCATCATTTACTCCCACTTGTGTCATTCCAAACCCATTATACTTCGGTTCACCTTCGAAACACAAATTAAGATATTTTCTATGAAATCTGAGAGGTTTCTGTGCCTCCATTGAAGGTCCAGGTAACCAAAAAGTTGAAGTCATTGTAGCAGTTTAAATTGCTTTATATGATGAACAGATGTAATTTAGGCTTTTATTTACATCTAAACAATGATCGACACACATACATGGAGCATGTCACATATGGTAAACATGAAAACTCACACACAAATGTATGTGTGTGATCCACAAGAACCAATGAGGTTTGTTTGTTAGTGCATGATGCACAACACATAATCTTTCGTGTTTACCATTTGTGACATGCTCTATGTATGTGTTTATATGTGAACAGAAGTCTAAATTAAATCTGTTCATCATATCAAGTAATCATATCTCATCACAAGACTAAACCACTTAATTCATTCGGATTAATTTTACAAAGACTTTATGGCTTTATTGGACATTGGTTTCTTGGGCTTTCAATAGAGGGACAGAAATCTCTCAGGATTCATTAAAAATGCCTTAATTTGTGTTTCAAAGATTAACCTAAGTCGTATGGGTTTGGATTGACAAGAAAGTGAGTAAATAATGGCAGAATATTCAGTTTTTGGAGAACTATCTGCCAAAATGATGAAAAAAACAAAAACAAAACAAACAAACTGAAAACTCCAAAGGCAGACACAGCGTAGCACCATTAGAACTAAAAGAACATTATTCAGGAAAAAAAAAAAACACATCAGAGAGAAACATCACAATAGAGAAAATAGTGAGGAAAAATTGGCTTGTTGAAATTGATACGTGCCTTTTTCCACTGCAGGGTGTATTCAACAGAGGACTTGGTCTTACACTGAAGCTCCACAGTATCTCCTTTAGCAGCAAGCAATGGGCCTTCTGGAGTCACTGCCACAGGGTCAAGATCTGACAGAGCGACAAAAGAATGAATATATCTAAGAAGTGCTGGAAAAATCAATTGAACCTGGACTTAATAACTGATCCTAAAAAGTAATGTTACTAGCTTAACAATTGAATTTACATATTGACTGAGATCACTTTAGTGTTGGAAGTAACTAAAGAGTTTACAGTACTAGAGTGAATGTGTTACAGAAACATTAGGAACAGTTCACTTCTAATTGCTTTCAAATGATACTCTTCTCTTTTCAGTTGATGATGAGAAGCAGTGGTGTTATTGTTAACTGAAACTAAAGCTATTAAAAATTATTTTCGAAATGAAGCTAAAATAAAATATAAATACTAGATAAAAAAAATGTAAACTAAAATTTGAAATGTTGCCTTGGCAACTAAGTGAAATAAAATAAGTTTAAGTACTAAAATTACCAAACTGAAACTGAAATAAAACTAAATTAGCCAAACAGAAATATATAAAAAAATAAAATTACTAAATTTCTAAAACTTATACTAAAATTAAAAGTAGAACTAAAAATATAAAAATAAAATCTAATTTAAAATATGAATAAATACTATAATAGTATCTAAATAACACAAAAATGAAGACTAAAGAGAAGCATTTGCCTCGATTTTTGCCCTTGCCACAGTATTTAATCACGCTGTTCAAGCAAATCTCTTTTTCATTCCAGTGAGATGGTCTGTGAAGCTTGTCTAAATTAGCACTGGTAATGAAGGAGTGCAGAGGTTAACAAAGGATCAGTAATGCGTGTCATTTAATAACTCATTCGGTTTATTGTATTTACTATAACGTCTGGGATTGATACTTACAGTGCACACTTAAGCTTAGAGTTTTGATAAGTTCGACACCATCCAAGGCGTCAAAGTCCAGAGCTTCACACTTATAGATCCCAGCATCCTTTCGAGTGACGCTCTTCACTTTTAACGTTCCTTTCGATCCTTGCAGTACTTCATCCTTACGAGTGAGTAAGTAAATATGAGTGAAAATAATATGGACAAACCACTACTAGATTATTTGGTTGTGATTTGGCATAGATGGTCTCTCACCTCTTTGGAAAATTCAAACTCTGGCTGAGGGTTTCCATCAGTCTCACACTCCATCAGCACATCATCCCCCTCTTTGACTGGCCCTTGATTCTTCAGTTTGAAGAACACATTTTCTGTTGAATCTGATTGGAGGAGAGCACAGGATGAGGAGTTTGAGGTAAATGAGCGTACAGTTGACACACGCAGCAAGGGTTACAGTTTAATTGTGAGTGTGTGCACGTCGGACTCACAGAGCAACGAGAGGTTGAATTTATCGGAGCTCTCCTGTTTGATCTGGTTGTTTGGCATGCTGTACTCCACCGTGCAGTGGAAGACTGATTTAGCATCGTCTTTAACCGGCTGCATGAACAGAGTGCTGGTCATGGTGTACAGGCCTGAGGCTTCCTTCACCACACTAGGTATCATATAAGTTTCTGAAAAAGAGTGAGACATTAGAGAGAAAGATTAACTTTACTTTAAGATGTCTAAAAGTCTGTGAGGAGTACTGGAATCCTACTATGCTAATTTAAAAAAAAAACATTATACAGTATATCTATTCTGAAAGGTATTTAATAAAGTTGAATCACTTCAGTATTTTGGGGGACTTTCCAGGATTTTTCTGGATTTTTTTGTGTTTATTTGAAACATATTTTTTTGGTTATAATGTAAATATTTTCACTGTCAATTTTTATCAATTTAATGCACCTTTGCTAAAAAAAATCTTTTAAAAAAATGATAATAAATATGTATATATACTAAATCCCCATTTTTTTGGTCTTTTGGTTCAATGAGCGGGAAAGAGATTTTAAAGGCATAAAACAATAAAAAATTCTGAGCACTTTTCTGATTTTTCACTTACTTTCCTTTTGGTCCTTTACTTCGGGCAAAGGGGTGGCATCTTTAAACCAGATAATACGAGGCTGAGGGAAAGCGTTCCTGCTGATGCACTTGGCCACCTAAACAAACATACCATACAGAAATGTGACACGCTGGAAGTTGTTACAAGATTTCAGACAAACTTCTTTAAGTCATTGTAACCTTACACAAAATACATTTACATTTAAAGGCTCACAGCAATCATAAACAGCTATAAACATCTACGTGAGACTCACTTCAGAGGAGGTTGAAGTGTCATGACTGACAGTGATAGCCTGATTATTTCCTGTGATCATTGGCTTCTCCGGAGCAACTGTGATAGGAAAAGAGAAGTTCATTAATAATTTAAATCGAGCCAGAGATGTTTCCTAAAAATATTGCATGCATACACCCACTGCAATTGGCCATATAAATATGAACACATTGAGGGGGAATTCACTGAAAGAATTATGACAGTGGATAACTGGCTCTTTTAAATCACTTTACTGCACCACACTGAATTTATACCCAGGATGCCTAGTTATAATGCTCCTCTTCATCATTTAATCATTATTTTATGAATAACTGCTGCCACGATCGATAGAAATATACACAGAAAGTTCTATTAAATAAAATCCAGTTTACCACCTGCTGTCTGTGGGCGGTAATAGCGTAACGTTAAATGTGCCAGGCAAATTGTGCTGAATTTAGTGAATAAGGCACAATATAATGAGCCTAATTTGCATGCAAAGGTGTGTTTGTGCTGAAAAGAATGCCATTCACTCAATTTAAATGTTAAGGCTAAAACCGGATTGCAGCTAGTTAGTGAATAAGAATCAAGTTTTTGCACTGAAATACTGTGTGCAAAAATTTAGTTTAGTGAATTTGCCCCTAAATTTGCAAATGGAAACATAAAAATTAGCTAAATATATATAAAAAGCAAACATTAAGATGCATTAACACTATGACACTACCGATTGTCTTTTCAAATCGAGCTGCAACCTCTCCCCCACCCACCAATTCACACGCAAGGTCACTGTATCACTGCTCCCAGCTGTCATCTGGTACAAAAATAAACTGAATCATTTTTAATAACATTAGCAGTCATGCCATTCTTCCTAGAGCGCTTTAGTTTCTCAGTATCTCTTCTTCGCGCATGATCTTTCAGTCACCAAAGCATCTCTCTCATGTCTTAATCTATTTCAAAATATGTTTAAAAGACACTTTAAAAGCAGCAGAGAACATGTGTTTGCATGGAGATGGATGTCTCTTTCTCTCTCTACATAAGGACATGTCCCTCTGGTGTAGCCATTAGCCATGAAGCAGGCAGCAGCATTTGTCTCCAGGGAGGAGATGCCATTGTTTTCCAGTCCCATTGATCTCATTCACAATTATTACATCCATTACTGCCTCTCTCGCTCCATGCAGTCTGGGATGGAAAATGAACAAAAAGCCGTTCTGCTGTTTTCTCTGGTCTGTATACACGCACACTCTATCCCACCCTACGACCTCCTACACACAAACAGTTGTCTAGTTTTTCATAAAGTGTCCTCACCAGTGACCCCATCACACACAGCTGGGGGAGGGTCTCATAGACATGCAAAATAAAAATAAAAAATCTATCAACTGTGATAAATTAAATATTCTATAAATCATGATAATTTAAATACACCATGTATTACACCGTGTCTGTAATATATAATATACATACAGTATTACACCACCTTTTAGAGTAAACATGTATATGTGTGTAGAAATATATACACCACATGCACACAAGTACACTAAGGCTGCATTTATCTGATAAAAAAAAAATTACTGGAAGACAAAACAAAATACTTATTAGGAAAATGTTTTTTACTGTGAATTTCACAGTTGTCTGCAGATTCCCAGTTACAGCCCCCCCCCCAAAAAATATATATAAACAAATATATAAATAAGCTCTGCTCTCAGGCCAGTGGTCATTAGTTTACTGCTTAATTGCACATTGAGCTCCTTGGCTCTCATAACCCTTAAAATGACATCCATCAAACATGACAAGTGCAATCACTCTATTAATCAATAGTGTCAAATGCAATCTGTACGGCCGTAATTGACCCAGGGCAAACTCATAAACAACACCCAAGACTAATGAATAGGGGTAAAAGTGGCTGGCCATATGTCCCATTTAGCTTATGGAGTAGACAAAATGGTCAGACGAAACATGCTAAGCTAATAAGGATGGAAGAAATGTGATATGTATTCATTTTCAGTCAGACTTACAGAAAACCTTGACCTGGGTCTTATTATCAGAAAACCCTAAAGGTCCTGCGGTCACTTGGCAGAAGTAGGTTCTCTCATCTTCCACCATGACTGGGGAGATGGTGAGGGACAAGTCCTCTCCCATGGTTAAGCGATCTGTCATTCCTGTGCCTGCATCAACGCCAAAACCTTGGGAAGACTTGTAAGCAATTTGCTTTCTTGCACCTGCAACCTCCTGAGGATGATGGAAACACATATACAGGTGCATCTCAATAAATTAGAATGTCGTGGAAAAGTTAATTTATTTCAGTAATTCAACTCAAATTGTGAAACTTGTGTATTAAATAAATTCAATGCACACAGACTGAAGTAGTTTAAGTCTTTGGTTCTTTTAATTGTGATGATTTTGGCTCACATTCTAATTTATTGAGATGCACCTGTACATCAATGTAGTACATCATTTTACATGAATAAATGCAAAACAAGAAAAAAAGATATCAAATGAAAAAAGTGGTATATTCTCATAATATGAAGTCATCCATGTGCTTACAATGAGCCAGTGGACCACAATGGGAGAGGCCGGTGCAGAGGTGGCATAGCTGCAAGGTAGTTTGGCGGTTTCTCCTTTAATCACTTCCACCTCTGGGGTCACCTTGACCATGACTGAAGCCAGACATACTGTAAAGAAAAGGGAAAAGAGACAAAAAAATTACATATGTGATAGCAATGATGGCTATTTTACTGGATAATTGGACTTGGTTTTGGCGGGAAGGATCGAGGGCTGGACAGGCGGCTGGATAACACTCATAATAATTTGTCAGACGGCTCTTCACTGCAGCAGCCTCAGAGTTACACACAGTGAGAAATGATCCACATGCTGTGAGTCTGAAACAGCCATTGTGTTCCTGGTGCCTCCAAACATGAAGCCCAGCTGCACAGAACCAGCTGCAAGAAAGAACAAGAAAAAAGACTGTCGATAACCCTTTGCTCTCATGAAATCGGGTAGTAGGAGTATGTTAGGGAGTCCACAGTGGGAGTGGGCGATATATTTCATAATTCAATATATTTCCAATGATTTTGAAGGCAATATAAAATTAAGAAACATCATGAAAATTTAATAGTTTAATGCATCTTTTATTTCTCCATCAAGTTAAAAAACTTTTTTTTTCTGCGGATTGCAATATATATGGCAATTAAAGATACTTTGTCTATAAATGTTAAAAAGAAGAAAAAACTTTGTTAAAAATAAGTTTTGTTGTATCACTTTTGATCAATTTGATGCATCCATGCTGAAAAAGACAAAAATCTTGAGTCCAAACGTTTGAATAGTAGTGTAGATGAGCACATATAAAGGAAAATGATTAAATATCATTTTTCTTTGTGTTCATTTAGTATGTACGAATAAATAAATAAATAAATCAATGTGTGAAAAACATGCCTTGATTATTTATCTAGATTTTTCTTTTCATTTAGTTAAAAATTTCAATCTTTTTAGTGGAAATAAATGCTTCCTCTGATTGAAAAACAAACACCTATAAATATTAAATATCAAAGCTAAAAGGTTATAAAAATGGTGTGGCACATTTTTGAGCGACCCACTAAAATAACTTACACTAAGTTATTTAGGTTTTTCAAAACACTTCCCATCTCAGACTACGTTTTGGTGTGTAATCTAGAATGAAACCCAGATTAAGAGTCCTTTTGTGTGTGTGTGTGTGTGTGTGTGTGTGTGTGTGTGATATGAGCATGGAGTTGCCTTGTTTAGAAAGATCACAGGAGTAGTGTGGCATCCAGACAGACAATAATCTCTTCTAGGATCCTCCCTCTTCTATAGATGCCTCTAGGCTGATAGACAACACACATAAACACACCCGCTAACAGATTCTCATGACTCCCACTGAACCCAAACAAACAGCTCATGACTACTGTCATGTGTTATACAGTACAGGCTGTCTGAGGGGTTAAAACCAGTTCAGAAGAAACAGTGAAATAAAAAGAGGCAACTTTCCCTTTAAAACCGAATCAAAACAAGACAGGGACCAGAACATACCAGTCAGATCCAGAGCGATTGTTTTAGTAGAACTGCTCTGCATTAACACTCAGCAAGAATTAAATGAGCTGATATGGACAGCACACATCTTAAAGATAGTAAAATAAAAATTATTTGTTTATATGCACTACAACCCAGTAGTATATGGAGTTGTGTGTGTGTGGGTGTGACATTCCTTTGGTAATTGACAGAGAATGCTTCAGAGACCTCAGTATGTAATAGTGGGGTCAAAGATCATGTGTTGACATTTACAGAGCACAACTCTGTGTCTCCCGTACAAAGTTATCCTCTGTAGTCGTGACCCTGCCTGTGAAAACCCAGCTAAAGTCATTTTTTGTGATTTACTGTTTTCTACATAAAATCATCCTTCGTAAAGATGTAGAACATTCTGTGAAAATATAACCTTTATATCTTTAATATTGACTGAGTAAGGCCATGTCAAAGATTGAAATCATTGTGAAATTAATGATTGAAATCAAACTTTGATGCTTGTTATCTCATAATTAGATTTTGAGACTTTAGCCTGGATTTCACAGACAGGGTCACAAAAGCAACACTCCTTTTCATTTCCTTCCTCCTACATCTCCATCAGTTTCTATATGGCCCTGTCTGAAATTGGCAGCCTTAGCAGTTCATGCAGGTGTGACGTATTGCATAATAGACTGTTTAGTTATATCCGCTGTGAGTGAAGAGTGATCCAAGTGTGACTGCAGAGGCCATCATTTGGGACAGAACCTTTCTCTTTGTCACTACGCCTTTTAATGAAGATAAAGTGATGGTAAGTTTTTCAATGTTAAAATTAAAATTTTCAGTTTACATGATAATTTAGTAAAATATAGAATGAATTATATAATAAACAACATGTCATTTATATGAATTATATGACAAATACTTACATTTTATTCATTGTATAATTAACCAGTACATAATAATTAACAATTCTGGAATAAAGGACTTTCCATTTGGGGGTATTATTTTCATTGATTCTATTTAATAAATGTGAAATGTAAGAAATGTAATTATCTTTTTAATTGGTTAACTGGTTCGTAGCTGTAAGATATACCATTTTATGCTCCTAAGAGCGTATCGCTTCAAAAAAAGTGCTTTGGAAACCTGCGTTAAAACAATCTTTATTTTTGCAGGTCTGTCTGGTGCCTCTAAAGGTACAGAAATTACATATTGAGATCCATTATTGTCTGATGAGGCACTATGAATGTCCACATGACATGGAAAACAGCCAGATGACATCACCTCAGAGCAAGTCTCATGGGTCAGAGCTATCCATTAGAAATCACAGCTGATTTATTAAGAAATACAATATCACCAGAGTTAGTTTGCTATTACTGAGACCCTGTTATAGATAATATTAATCTTTTAAATTAGTTTTTATTTTTATATTTTACATTTATATTTATATTTTAAAGTTTTTACAAATTTAAAGTTTTATTTTTTCATTTTAAAGTTTTTTTTTCATTTCTATTAGTTTTTTTTATAATTTTAGTTTTATTTAGTTTATTTTATCACATCAAGTCACACTAAATGAAAGTGAATGCTGCCTTGGTTAACTAGCTATAATAAAATAAGCTTTAGTTTTTTTAGTTTAAGTATTTTTAACATTTATTTGTTTTATTTCAAATAACCTTGCATGGTTTGTGACTGTCCAAACAAAATTGGAACCCACTGTCTTTAAAAAAAAAAAAATAATAAAAATAACTCTGTTCAACAGAAGACAATCATACAGGACTGGAACAACATGAAGGTGAGTAATTGATGAAAAAAATTCAATATTTAGGAGAGTTATCTCTTTAATAATATCTCCTTAAAACTTCCACCTTGGTTCCACCTCTCTTTTTTGTTCGCACTACTATTGTCTGATCAATACTACTGGTCCACTCGTCTTTTCTGCCTAGGGGAGCAGCTGGACAGACAGAGGGGCAATTAAAGGGCAATTAGTGCCTCCTCTGTTCAATCTCCACCTCAGCAGGGGATGAATGGGTGTGGTCAAGGGCATGTGCGGGTGGGTGCGAGTGAAGATAATCGGATTTAAAGAAAGAAAGAGAGCACGCGTGATGAACGGCGAGAGAAGCAGATGGACAGGAGACGTTCTGACTGTGAGCAGCAGACACATCGACAGACACTCACACTGAGAGGAGACCGTCCACACACACATTCAGTATTTATGAAGCGCATCAGGTCGCCACACTGCATTCTGAGAACTCAAGGCAGTTTTCAGACGGATGGATCATTTTAGTACCGGCAATTTCTGGCAAGAGAGTTACAGAGAGAACTGGGCCAGTCAACTTCAGAAAGATGGAGAGCTGCCACAGTCAAAGGCTGCTGACGTGCAGTCCGCCTGAAGTTCTGCCCCAAAGTGTTAACTGAATACTATCCCTCACACACACACAGTTGAAGAACAGACGCTACTCTGAAAAGAGCCAGCTGCCTTTCCACTTCAACTTTTAATGTCTTTTCTATTTTTTTCCCCTCTAATTACTTCTATTTTTTGTCTTATATCTAAAAAAGCAAAAATCACCATGTCTCTTGTTATACAACACTCCCTGTTTTCGTTTGCATATTCCAGACAAAACTGTCAGTCTGTATATTAGTGGTGGTTATTCTTCAGTGACACTTTCCACAGGTTACATCATTACATACATCATAAGTGTCGACAAGTGAACCTCGCTGAATCATTCATTCAAAGGACTCTTTCAAAACCACTGATTCATTCAGGAACAAAAGAATTGACTGTCTTTCTGAGTGAATCAGTGAATAATTCAGTCAACTGATTCTTTATTATTTGAATTCAGCATGAAATAAAAATGTACAGTTCTTATTTGTTTAATGAAATGTTGCAATGTTTATTATAAATGATTTATCCATGCACATCTTCATCATCATTTTTATTATTTGCATGGCCTCTAATCCCTAATCAAAAACATTAACACCTACTTGTGATGAATTTTGATTTGTCATGAGGCTTTTTCTCTGTTTTTATGGTGGTTGTCAGTACATGTTAAAAAAATATTTGTTAATGTACAAAACAGATTTTAGTAGCAGAGTACCTTTTTAATGCTATTTACACCAAATAGTGATGAATACTGTTTGCACCAAGTGTACAAAAGCAAGAAATGGCATCTTGTTTATACTAAGTGCATATAGTAATAGATACTATTTACACAAAGCATCAATTTAAACATTTAGCACTATGGGTAAATTGTGGGTAAATTATGGGTAAAGTAATGGTGGGAGTCAGTGCCATTTTTAATCTAACAATGTACCCTCCCCTCTATTTTCTAACATGCTTTCATTAATTTTCTGGCTGGTGCTACATAAGCATATACAGATGGATTGATGTATTATACTGATGAATGGTGTGAATACAGTACCTTTCCACTAAGCGGACATACTGTACACTCACGCAGACATACAAACACACACAAGGTCTGACAGGTGGAAAGGTGATCGGTCCCTCATGGCCAGCAGCTTCAAATTTAAACTCAATTTCCCATTAACACCCTGTAATTGGTACATCATCAGTCCTTTCTCTGAGTGCTCAAACAACAGGAGCAGTGGTTATTGCATGTGCTCCGATTGCTGCTCATATGGGCAAGGTATGTTTGGGTCTGGCTTGCAATCGCTGCTTCAAAAATTCCTAGTCTCTCATCTGTTCAAAATAGCCAATAGGTTAAAAAAACTAAACAAAGTTTCTCACTTCTTAAAGCTGGAAAAACTGAAAACTATGAATTAACAATGGGTGAGTTTAATGGCGTGTTTGGATGCTCCATACAGAGGTTATGAACTATGAGAGAGAGTAGTGTGTCTCATGAGAGTGCATTTGAGATGGTGTGTGTGTGTGGTTAAAAATAAAACCAAAGACTGTCAAAGGAGCCCTGTGACTGATCTTAATGATAGTACAAAAAAGTCACATAAACAGAAACATTGCTGCCTACAAACTGCAGTCTAAATTAAAGATAAGCTAATAATCTGTCCTAACACTGCTCTCAAAGTGTCTTCACTCTGCTACAGTTTTTCTATATCTGCTTGGCCACTTTCAGTTTACTTCTATTTTCAAAATAAATCTTGACCTTTTACGCCTTTCATTTTATTTTGACAACTTTTATTATTGCCAGCCCTCAAAATAACCTCCCTGTTCAGAGGAGACTGAATGGATGAAGTTGTCTGTCTAACTGCTTGTGACAGTAGGTCAGCACAGCTGAGCAGTTTCATTAAATCCAAAGTTTCTGTATAAAAACGGCCTCTGCTTCTGTCATTTACACAACCGGAGAGCGCAAACAACACCAGGCTGAAATCAACCCTTGAGAGCAGTCGTGATTTTATGCACATGAAAAGATTTAGTATAAAATCAAATCAAAATATAACTTTGAATCAGTATATTCACTTTTTTCTGGTGAAAATATATAAAAAATTGTTTCAAAAGGATCAGTTCACTTGAGAAGCAAAACTGCATAAGATATTACCTAATTCTGAGAATTTATTATGAATTAAACTTTCTTTTTTCCATACCCCACTGGTACCTTTTTTTTTCTTACACATAAATCTATCTAAATGCACTCAGATTTCCGCTTTAAAATTCTCTAATAAGCTCTGGTTTAACTTTAAACTTCATTAATAATTGCTTATAAAAGCAGATGTATACTTTTACCCATATAATGTTAATTATACCATACGTAACTTTAACCTCTTTAAGAAGTTTTAAATAATAAAAAAAATACCTCAAGTATGGCTTCTGGATACTAACCCAAGCAGACAGATGCTTATATTTAAATGAAATACAGAAACATATTCAGACACAAACCATGCATGAATATTCATGAGAAAACAACCGCCCACATGCATGTACACAAACAGAAAAAGTGTTAACCTTGCTGATTTTTATGGAGGGCTGTAATTTTCAGTGATGATGTTGTGCTGAACATTATTACTATGGCAACAGGGCAGCAGGACTGCCGGGGGGGATACAACAGTGAGTGGGAAGGAAGTGGGAATATCAGTAGCTGGATGACATTCACTACTGCGGATGCTAACAGCAGATGTCAAGACTTACCATTCCAGTATTTTGAGTTATTTTATGTATTCATAACAATTAGAAGAATTTAACACAAAATGAGTATTAAAAGTTTTAGATGAAAACTTAAACCTAAATCAAAATGAGAAATGTTGCTTTGACAACTAACTGAAATAAGTATTAATATACTAAAATCATTAAAACTGAAATAAAATAAAGCTAAATAAATATATCCAAAAACTAAAACTAAAAAATAATGAAAATATAAAGATATTTATTAGTATTAATAAACACCTAATAGTACATGAATAATTCTAAAATAAAACTTAAATAAATAATAAAAAAAAATAAAAAAATTTGAGCTTGAAATTTTCATTATATGGAAAAGTGGCCAGTATAGTTTCTTCAACATTTTAAGAATATCCTGTGGATTTAGAACAACAATGGTGAAGGATTCATTTTTTTCACCATAAAAGTGTGAAATAAAAACAAAACCAATTGATATAATTATATTCAGCATGCAGACTAAAGACTCATAGGACTTTAAGAAAAATAGGTAGTGCAAAGCAACTTCAGAACAGGAAGTGGGGGGCAAATTTAGAACTTCCTTCCTGACATCTTTAAATAAGCTGCCAAATACAAAATGATTAAACATGAGGTACAGGAGTCCTGCTGTGAACATGTATGTGTGTGTGTGTATGTGTGTGTGTGTGTTTAATGGATGTGGAGGGTGGAGAGGGGCATGATGGGTCCATGTACGGCCTGACATCAGTCATCACTGCCGTGATGAGACAGGAACAGGTGCCAGAGCACCAACAGCAGCTGCTGGCTCTCTCACACCCTCAGTCACAAGGCAAGAGAAGAGATCAGGGGGAGCAGAAAAAGACAGACATACACATAAAGAATAAGAAGTGAAACTGGGGTTGAGTAATAATATGACATAAAGGTAGAAGGAAATTGCTAGAAGCAAAAAGACACAACGGAAAATTGAAAAAGTCAACTTTGTTTAGTCTACCAATAGGTTGATTGTAGCTTAGCAATACTTAGAAAAACGATAAGTTTTTCCATTTCCCCTATAGTCATCTATTAGACCAGCAAACTAAGACAAAGTTAAACTGTGTAAACTTCAGTTACCCTAGTCAGGCCTTCAGAGCATTGTTTGCATCTCCATACACTTTCCTGAAGTGTGTGAGCCAGTCACAAACAACAAACGCAGACATTATACATCAAAGGAAGCTTCTGTTCTAAGGTCAATATACTTTACTCAATTTATAATTCCTGTTTGAGTCAAGTGCATGACTGCCATTGAATAGAAAGTGGTCACATCTGTTCCTGGTTACACATTTTCACAGACATAAAATTGAGGTTTAACATTTGCAATTAGGTTTAACTAACTGAGGTTTACAGACTCTATAGTCTGTGTGTGTGTGGTCAGATTCTTCTGCTAAACCAGTACATCAAAAGATTGTGGGAATTTATCCTTTGGCTCCCGCCGAGCATTACGTTCCTCCACCTCATGCATCTCTCCCTGCCGTTCTGTTTTCATTTTGGGACCACAGACCTGTGAAAAATGACACTAGAGTATACTGTATATTTACAGTCATGCTGTTATGACTTAGGCTTGTTATTGGTTGTTAAACATTCAGCTATGCTTCACATTATTCACTAGCTTTATACACTCCTCTGCACTTCACTCTGGTAAACAAATCTCCTCCCATTCCTCTTCCTTTGCTTGGTTAAAATTGCTGTGAATTGCTGTTTGCAACACATTTGACTTCTTTTAACTGATGTATTTCTGAATTAAAGGTGCATTCAGTAGTTTAGTGCTAATTTAAAAATAAATTGTGTTTTTTGTGAAGTCATCTAAATGGTGTACACTTGCATAAGACTGGACTGATAATAGTTTCCTTTAAAAGAGTTTTAATTTTATATAGAGAGGGTCACCACCCTCAATGTATTTTGTCATTTTGAAACAGCATGACCTGCAGTGTTTTGCTTAAAGGGGTCATATGATGCGATTTCAAGTTTTTCTTTCTCTTTGGAGTGTTACAAGCTCTTGGTGCATAAAGAAGATCTGTAAAGTTGCAAAGACTAAAGTCTCAAATCCAAAGAGATATTCTTTATAAAAGTTAAGAGTCAGCCACGCCTACCTAAAACGGCTCGTTCTAACACACCCCCACAATATCTACGTCACTATGTGGAAATATTAGCATAACGCCGCCCAAATGTTGAACATTAAAGCATGTCAACATATTCTGTTACACCAAATACACAAAATAATGATCTTTAAAATAGCATCATATGACCCCTTTAACAACAGAGAGGATCATTATTCTTACTGGCTGCCGTCTCTGTAGATACACTGATAAAACTGATGGAAGAGCAACAGAACACACTTATTATTGTGCTTCACCACAAGAGACAATGGGAGAATCAGTACCTGAAGAGCCAAAGAAGCAGGAAAAGACTGAAGCCAGAAAGTCACACAAAGACCAATAAATGAGCATAAACATCAGAACAGCAAACACAAGGTGGAAAGATTTGATGACTGAGAAAATTTTAAGTAGTGATTGGAAAGTCTGCCAGTCTGCCAATTTTCGGCAATCAGGGTTTGACAAATCTGCCAAAAAAAATTGTGTAGTGTATGATGGGCACAGACTTAAATTTTTTAGCTTCAGATTATGATTATAGTATATCAAACATTGTTTGATACTTAGAATCATTTTAAACACATTGTTTTTTAGAACACTTTGTTTTCATTTGTCATGTGTCTCCTGGCAACAAGTGTTGATTAAAAGACAAACTTCTGGAACACCTGATAAATTGTGCATACTAAAAGCAAGAATGTACTTTAGGAAAGTAAAAACATGATTTATTATTGATTTAAGTCAATATTTTCCATGCCCTTTCTCTCTCTCTCTCTCTCGATGATATATTCTATGATAAACTCTAGTTTTCCTATAATTAGGTAAAGAGTCTCAATCTCTTGATCTCTGATGATAAACAGTGTGAAGTAGGCTCCAAGGTCAAAGTCTTTTGTTCTACCGGCATTCCACCCCGTTACTGCGTTCGTCCTGACAACAGCGTCGCGAGTCAAACACATTCAGTCTGAGGGCCAGTGCCGACTACTACACATGACAAGAAAGATAAAAGACACGTTGGAAACTATGTTTACAAATAACACGGCACAGTGTGAGGATCGCATTATGATGATCTGTACAATTAATTAATAAAAGATGAGAGTTTATTAAACATGCGCTTCATCATCCTACACTAAATCTATGTACAGGATATATTAAAAGCTATCCGATACTCTGTTCTGCATCTATAATTTATAGTCTGGTTAGTTAGGCTGGTGCATTTTGTCTAAGAAGGTTATGCCACAAATCTTGAATTAATAATATATAATATATCCTCTATAATATATCAAAATATATCCTCTGCAGCCAACACAGCTGATGTTTTATTCTTTTTTACTTCGTTTTCAAGTAGGTTCAAATGCCTCTAAGAAGCATTATATCCCACTCTATCTTAGATATGTGAGCTTGCACTACAAAACTAAATATAGAAACATATCTGTTTGCCAAAATGACACAAATTCTATCAATATATATGACGTATGTCATATAAATCCGATCATAGTTCCTTATGTGGTCAACAAGAAGGGATGGAGCACAATCTTAGGGCCCATCTCAAAAGTTTCAAATTACTTGTTTCGGGAAACTCGATTTGAAATCGTCTCTAAGGAAACTCACATGACATTGACGAAAATGAAGAGATTGGATTCTTATTAGGGCAAGTCAGTAAAGAAGTAGGGATGAAAATAAGAGTTAATATTTAATGCTGAGGGACAACTCTCACATCACCTCACTGGCCCCCAGGCGGTGCAATTACAGTCCCATATTTCTAACTCCAGTTCCCAGAGCGAAGCCGAATGTGAGAATGAAATTTGGGGAGGGAAATGGGGTAATCGTTGGGGGTTGGGCAGTTACATTTGAGCGGAGAGTACAAAAAACCCAAAGATGGATGGATGCAAATGGGGGAATATAAAAAGAAAGAGAGATGTCTAAATGGAAGGAGTCTAAACGCTCCCACTGAGTGCTTGTCTGCACTCCCCCCCCCATTTATTTCAGCAAAAATTGAGCGTCTAAAGCAGGAGCGTCTAAATATATGCATTGTTTGGCAGCGCAATCAGTCGGGCTAGATGACAGTTAATGGTGGAACAGCTAGTAATGGACATCTAAAATGAAGTGAATTAAATAGGAGAGCTCTCAGAGAGAAAGAGATGGAATAAAAACTGAAAATGGAAGCAGGCTGCAAAAAAACAAATAACCTGATAGACAGCAGCGGGGTGGGAGTGGATGAAGGGTTTGTGTGGGGGGTGTATTAGCGCTGACAGTTACTGTACAAGAGCCACCACACTGCTGGTGTGTTTTAATGCTACAGCTGCCGCATCCACAATGCAGGCTCTTCCGTACCACCGAAACTCATTATTGAGATAGAAGGATAAGAAAAAAAGGGAGAGAGAGAGCTGAGTCAGAAGATAAATAGTAGGGCCATGTGAGAGAAACATTATGGCTCGAGTTAATCTCACTAAAAGGGTTAGGACAGCCAGCGCTGCTCCCTCACTCTCTCTTTCGCTCCCTCTATCCATCCAGAGCCAATTCTCCACTCCATCTCTCGCTCTCTTTCCCAGCATTCCCTCTGTGCAGCATGCTTTTCTCTGAGGGATAATAGTAAGTTGCATTTATAAATATTGAGCAGACACAGTGGTGTGTTAAGGGTGTAGATAACCAGAAGGAAAAGGGGTTATCCTGGCTCAAATGAGACCAAATCAACAGAGCTTTGTTCCAGCAGGAAATATGTTACTGAGGAATGAAAACAAAAATAACACTGCAAATAGGTTCCAGATATCTATGGCAATTATCTCTCACTGAATTATCAACTTCATCTCTTGTTGTTTCTCCTGAAATCCTTTCATAAGGTGAAATAATTAATTAAAAAAGAATATTTTTTTCTTTATTATTAACTATTTGATTTATTAAAATTACTTATCATTAACAATGCTTGACCTCCTTTAAATCTCCATGCCTTGGTGAAACATTTGAGATATTAAAACATGTCATTTTCTACTCGTTCCTCTTTCCTTGTTTTCTTACAGGTCATTATGAACTAATCAAGTTTAAACGAAGGTCTTTCAACCAGGCCACACACAAAAACATGTCCCCTCCTCCAGACCTCTGCTGCCCATGTCAGCTTTAATTCTAGTCTCCTGACTTCACTTAACACTTCTCCTTTTGTCTGCTCTTTCCCTCTTTCTTTCACCCTCCTTCCCTCCGTAAGCTCCACATTTCTCACACTCAGGTGCTTTATTAACTGGACAATGGTGCGGGTGACTTTTGGAGAGGCTATTGGGGGGACTGGCGGGGGGGGTGTCGCCCCCTTTAA
>NW_015659312.1:1484978-1486886 GCF_001515625.1 Sinocyclocheilus rhinocerous
TCACATTTTGTTGCTTTGCAGCCTGAAATGAAGATGGACACAGTTTTTGTTTCATCCAGCTGTATGTACTCAGTGCAACTTATAACATCCAAGTGAAAGATATAACACCAACATGTCAGAAAAGAATAAAAAAAAAACTGAGTAGTGAGTCACTGAGCTTCTGTCCACACGAACATGGGTATTTTCAAAACCGCAGCTTTTTCTATGCGGTTTGGCAGTTCGTCCACACGCAAACACAGTATCAGGTCACTGAAACCAAACCTTTTTGAAAACTCCTGCCAGGGAAGATAGCCAGTGAAACCAGAGATTTTGGCTTGTGAAGTCGGAGTGTGCGCCGGTAATAACCTTTATTTCAGGCTTCTGATTGGCCAACATGGCTTTACGGTTAGGGTTATATTGCCACCTGTTGGTTTGGCATGCTCTTGACAGTGCTTCATAGTGTGTTTTTGCATTTTCATGTGGATGAGATTTTTTTTTTTTTTTGAAATACCAGTGTATGTGTGGACTAGGCCTGAATTGGAAAAGGATCACCCCCCTCCTAAAAATGACTTGTAAACTCAGTCAGGTGTAGCTAATCACCTTCTCAATGGCACACAAAGCCATTTTCCTTTCAACTGTGATCAGCTGTGGTCATTTTGATTAGCTCAGCATGAAAAGAGCTTTCCTGGAGCATTTCAATCCTTGGTAGTGTAACTGAAGCAAACAATTAACTATGAGTGGCAAGGCACAGTCAAAATCTGTTGAATGACTTGAAAACTGCAGTCCACAAATGGTCACCATCAAATTTAACTGAACTTGAGCAGTTCTGCAAAGAAGAGTGGGCTAATATTGCAAAGTCTAGATGTGCAAAGTTAGTAGAGACGGAGACATATCCCAACAGACTAAAGGCTGTAATTAAAGCAAAAGGTGGTTTAACAAAATACTGACACAAGGGGGTGATCCTTTTTCCAACTCATTGATTCAGTTTTTTTTTTTGTAACATGTTGGTGTTATATCTTTCCTTTGGATGTTATAAGTTGCACTGAGTAAATACAGCTGGATAAAACAAAAACTGTCGGTCTTCATTTCAGGCTGCAAAGCAACAAAATGTGATTAGTTTAAAGGGGGCTGATTCTTTTCTATACCCACTATATATACACACACCGGTCCAAATTTTTTTTTATTAGCTTTACTGTAAATTGAGGAAGTAACAGGATTCTACAAACAGAACTGCAAACTTCAGCCCACATTAATCATTTTACTCTTTTTCTTTTATAATAGAGAAGAACTGAAAATGAATCTAAATTAGGGCAAGAAACGTTTATCAGTCAAATTAAAGATATGGAGATGATTATGCAGTATACCACATGTTGTTTTGAAAGGGGGTTGGCACTATTTCTAACCCTAGGGTATGAAGCTCTGCTGAATTGCTCTACCAAAACTGTACAGTGTGAAACAATACGGACATGAGGTCTGTATGAGGTCTGTACAGTCACAGAAACTTTCGTGCGCTTTTTAGTTTCAGCATCGGAGGAAACCTGTAAAAACTGTCAAACATATTAACTGGGAGGATGACATTTTACAAAAGGAGGAGCAGATATTAAAACAGGTTATATGCTTATTGCATGCTGTATTCGTCCAATCAATGTTAATAAAACATATTGCTATTAAAATCTATATTAAAAACATAAATATGCAAATACGAACATTAACCAGGGTTTACAGTGTAAAATCATAACCGTCTAACCATAACCATAGTATAACATTACATTTTTATATATTCATATAAATACATTATATATAGCTTATATAAAATACTGCCCATCCTTGTATGTATATATATATATATATATATATATATATGTGTGTGTGTTTTTTTTTTTAGTTGAAAATGTGTAAATATTTATTTTATTTTATTATTTTATTTAA
>NW_015659312.1:1487035-1488771 GCF_001515625.1 Sinocyclocheilus rhinocerous
TTTTTTTTTTTGGATTAGTTAAGATAACCCATGCAGCAAAAAAAATAAAATAAAAAATCCAAGTTTATTAAAAGTGACGATCATTTTAATTAATAATTTGTCCTCAATTCTACACACTTTCCCTCTCTCCCTCTTTCTCTCTCCCTCATCTTTCACCCAGTCTGGCAGGAGCCCCATTCTATTTAGTCAGGAATCCCTTTTCCTCTAATAAGCTTCGGCTTGGCAGCGGAGAGGAAGGGAGGGAGGGAGAGAGAGTGACTCCGATCCCTGAGGCTGCTGATGTTTGACTGTACATCCTCGGGCCTGCTTTCCTGTCAACCAGCATATAGATAAGCTAGTGTAGTTTTCCTTTCCCGAATTCAGGTTGGTGAGTATGGGAAGAGAAGGAAATGAGGGCAGCATATAAGAAAATGAGCATCTGTTGTGGCCCGAGCGATAAACGTCGAATGACTATGCATAATTACATCTGCAATGCGTATATTAACAGCTTCACCCATGAGCGAAAATGTAATCAAATGATACGGTGTTAATCCGATAGGATTAAAGAAGAGTGTTATCGTAACATTGCACGTCTCCATGGTGAAGTAGAATAAGGAGTCATCTTGTCAAACCGGTCCCGTGAAAACACCAGGGCGATCTTATGAGGTCCATTTACCGGAGGCCCCGCCGCTGTAGGGACCGCAGCCTGTGTGTGTGTGTGTCAAGAAAAGATAGCGAGATGCACTGGGCCATGTAAATCTCATCTCTGATGGAATAAAGCAGAATCTGAGAGAGAGTTTAAAGAGTAGGAGTGGAAGAAGGAAGGAGAGGGCTGATAAGGGGGTGAAGGACAGAGCGAGAGGAGTAGAAGAGCAGGTCAGGGTTTGCTTGTGTCCTGCTGTTTCCAGCACAATGCTATTACAGTCAGTCCTGCACCTGCCTTGCTCTCCCCCTTTCCCCTCCTCTCTCTCTCTTCACTTTTTCTCTGCCTCATGTCTCTAACTCCAGATTTTCTTTTCTTCCCGCTGCTTCTGCCTCTGTCTTATTTTTTTTTTTTTCTCTGAGCCTGTCTCCGGTATAAAGTGAGTTTGTTTACAATGTTGACAGTGTTAACAGCAAACTGAGGGCTAAAGGTCAGAATCACACACATTACACACACACACACACACACACACATCACATACTTTCTACACATCTTTTTATCTTTCCTCTCCACTGTTTCGCTCACTCTTCTGTTGCAGATCTGTCTCTTTACAAAAAAGGTACTGTGGTGGTACCATGATACTATCTGATGGCAAGACTAAGGGACTTCAGTAGGAATGCACAATATATTGGGGACCATATCAGAATCATATTTTTTTAAACGCCATTGTTCTGATAGGGCCAGTACTTAAAGGGGTCATATGATGTTGCTAAAAAGACCATTATTTTGTGTATTTGGTGCATTGAAATGTGTTTATGCGGTTTAAGGTTAAAAAAACACATTATTTTCCACATACTGTACATTATTGTTTCTCCTCTATGCCCCGCCTTTCTGAAACGCGTCGATTTTTACAAAGCTCATCGGTCTGAAAAGCGAGGTGTGCTCTGATTGGCCAGCTATCCAGTGCGTTATGATTGGCCGAATACCTCAAGCGTGAGACAGAAATGTTACGCCCACCATATTGTGATGATGCCCTGTCAGGCCGCAGCGACGAGACAAAACCAATAAAACCCATTATAAACGAGGCATTCGTTCATACAGTGGGGACATAATT